>NC_056580.1:1212021-1502766 GCF_018340385.1 Cyprinus carpio
CTGCACAATAACCTGCAGAAACACACACAAATACACAAGTGCAGGTTTTAGAGACACTATTAAAGCTCCCAGAAATCCATGAACACTTTATCCTGGATTTTCTCAGTATCCACGTTAACAGATGATGGGACAAACACTTCAGAGAGACCCTTAAGAGCCCACTGAGCCCAAACCCTTATCACACATTTAGAGCCACACACTTTACAGATGCCTCAGTCAACTGAACCAATTTAATGCTCTAGATATTGGTGGTACGTGGAAATAGGACACCATTTTGTTACAATTCAAAGAGTGCTAAATCGAGAGAGAGAGAGAGAGAGAGAGCTGTTGGATGATGGAGATTGCAAACACTGCACTGTGACAATTGAAAGGTGTTTTGTAGCATAGAAAAAATAAATAAATAAAGAACTTACCTGAGCATGTAGGGTGAATATGATATGCTTTTGTGTTTGTTTGTTTGTTTTTCTTCCCCTGTACAGTTTAGTGAAGATCTTTAGTGTTCAGAGGACCACAGCAGAGACAGTGATAGTTTTGGAAGACTACAGACCCACACTCTGGGTGAGGCAGTTATACTCAGAGTTAGTATTAATGATCCTTTGTCAGACCAGCATACACCTGTGAAGGGCGGTGAGAGTGCACAGATGCTAAAGACCTGGTGCTCATATGTGGTTTAAGGTAGTGATAGTAGCTTCTTGACGGAATGCCATTACCATTCTTCAGTTAGGGAAGTATTGGATTGGATTGAACTGGTACTGTATTGTATTGTGTCATTGACAACTGGCGGTTGGCTGTATTGTCTGTGGTAGAGAAATCCAATTAGTTTTATATTAAGATGTATTTGTATGGAGAATTTCCACAACACTGTCTAGAGAAAATCAGTGAGATATTAAAGAGATTTAATTTGTGTATAGTCTATAATTGTCAGTTATCAGACTGAGACAAGACGGGAACTTCCACAGATAAGGTATTTATTGACAAGGTGAGCCGAAATGTACGGTGGCCATAAGGGGCAAAACAGATTACAATTATGAAAACAAAATAACAAATTATAAATGCAAATGCAAATCTAAAAAACAAAATAACAATTCAGAAAACACAACAGCAATTCAGAAAACATTATAATAAATCAGAAAACACAATGACAAATTCGAAAACAAAATAACAAGTCATAAAACACAACGACAAATCGGACAAACCGGAAAAGGTAGGTATAGTTTGAGACAGCGCCATTGGTTTGGGATTACACACCACTGACTGGACGAGACATCTATCAATCAAAGTATACAGAAATAACCAACCAAAAAACAGCAGAGTCGTGGTAGAAAGTTCGTAGATGGTCTTAAAGTAGCTTGGTTTAAATGTATTGTATGAATTGTGCTTGCTATGGAATAAAACATACGGAATGTCTATTTACACTTTGTGCAAATTATCTGCCTTATTGGCATTTTGGCATCAGTCTTTTGTCAGCTCCAGTGGTGCAGCTGGTTACATGTCTGTTCTTAGCTCTTAGACACGATCGACCTGGGTTTGATTCCACCTTTTGCCCAACTTTGTTTTTCTCCCTTTTCAAATTTCATGTTAGCAATGGATTTTATTTACACTAAGTGAAAATAGCAGCATTTTTTAGCAATATGTTATTTACACTAAGTGTAAATACCTATTTACACTGTGTCAAAATAGCAGGATTTTCTGCTATGTATACTACTTGTTGCAAATAGTGGCAATTATCTTTACTTCAGTATTGCAGTACATTATAAAACAGTATGCATTAATAACGTATTGAGTGTAAATTATCATTTTAATTCAAATTATTAATTGGATGCCACCTTATTGGTACAATAAAGCCCTCCCTACACCTACACATACCCTAAACCTACCCTATACTTTATTTTCTCCTTTTTGATAATATCCTTAATTTTTATTGAAAATAAATGCCTTTACAATGTGATATGAGATTTGAAAAGGGAGAAGAAAAAAAGATTGGCAAAAGGTGGGATTGAACCCGGGTCGATCGCGTCAAAATGCTAAGAGCAGACACTTAAACATCTGCACCACTGGAGCTGACAAAAAACCAGTGCCAAAATGCCAATAAGGCAGGTAATTTGCACAAAGTGTAAATAGACATTCTGTATGTTTTATTCCATTGAAAGCGCAATTCATACAATACATTTAAACCGAGCTACTTTAAGACCATCTCCGAACTTTCTACCACGACTCTGCTGTTTTTCGGCTGGTTATTTCTGTATACTTTGATTGACAAATGTCTCGTCCAGTCAGTGGTGAGTAATCCCAAACCAATATTTCTGACTTGTTGTTTTGTTTTCGGATTTGTTGTTGTGTTTTAAGACTTGTTATTTTGTTTTCAAATTTGTCATTGTGTTTTCTGATTTGTTATAATGTTTTCTGAATTGTTGTTGTGTTTTCTGAATTGTTATTTTATTTTTTAGATTTTCATTTGCGTTTGTAATTTGTTATTTTCTCTTCATAATTGTAATCTGTTTTGCCCTTCTCGGCCGTATAAATGGGTCAAACAGATGAGCAATGCAGACTTAGCTGACAAACAAGTGGGTACTTGTAAGGTGATGTGAGTCCAAAATGGTAAAGCCACAATGGGAAAAAGAAGACTGATCGAAGCAGAGCAGGTAGGTAGCTAAGTAGTTGAGTACAGACAACAACAAGACCAGACAAAAGTGGAGTACACTGTGATGGCTTTTAAAGGGTGACTTGATGAGTGCGGGCAGGTTCGGTGAATCATAATTCTGGGGATTGTGAATGAGTGTGTGGAGATGCAGGAACTGGAATGGCTGGTGACTCTGTGACAATAATAAGAAAAACAGAGAAACAACTTATAAAGAAATTTTATAAAAATATCACACGCTATGTTTTAGTGTAAAAAACCTATGTGTGTTCTAGATGTATGTGTGCCCATATATTTTAATGTCAGTCTCTGTATGCACTGGCCCTCTGTAAAACCATCATTGTCTCAGAGCTCGATGCAGTTCAGCTGACCAGTTTCACCCCAGCAGCCTTCTTTTCCTCTCCCCTAGATTAGGGTCAGCACCCGGCCAGTGTGTCTACCTCTCCCTTCTTTAATGCTGGAACTGAACATACTCACTCTGATGAGGACCCTCTTCCACTGTGTTGCCTGTACGCTTCCATAAACAGGTCAGTTCAGGGCTCGGCACAATATGGTTGCATTATTCCCCATCCTAAACTTCAAGGGCTGTTGTTCCTCAGGGTAATTTACCTGCGCGTCTGTTGTCTCCAGGGATAGAGGACATTGTATCAGGGTTATACTCTTTCACTGCAATGGCCTGAAGGTTTATGTTACACTAGGGACAAGGTGTCATAAAAGACATTGTACAAAATAGTAACTCTAATTTGCTTTCTATGAGTCAGTTAATGTTTTCTCCCTTATTTTACATCCTTTTGTTTGTTTGTTTGTTTAACTCTCAAAGAAAAAAAGTTTAGTGATGTGTGCACCCTTCAGTTTGGTCCTGTAAAAGGATATATGTATATATGAGATATATATATATATATATATATATATATATATATATAGATATATATAATATATATCATATATATATATATATATATATATATATATGTATATATATATATGCATCATTATAGCATGTGTCTGTGTATTTTGTTTAAAATATTCTTGCTTTTGGCCTGTTGCAACAACAATAATAATAATAAAAAAAGGTCAAGGTCATAAAAAGGTCATAAATAAACAAAAAAGGTCATAAATAAACAAGTCAAGTCAAGTCACCTTTATTTATATAGCCCTTCAAACAAAACAGATTGTGTCAAAGCAGCTGAACAACATTAATTAGTAAAACAATGTGTCAATAATACAAAATGACAGTTAAAGGCAGTTCATCATTAAATTCAGTGATGTCATCATGCAGCTCAGTTCAGTTTAAATAGTAAGTAATAAACAGTAACAAAAAATAAAAAATAAAAAAATAAATAAAGCTCTTTGTTACCTGAGTTGTGTTGGCATAAAGCTATGTATTTAGGTTGATTCAGTGATCCTAAATAATATTTTATTATTTGAATAAAACAAGTCAAGTTAGGTTGTTGTTTTATTATTATTATTTATTATTATTATTTCAACATGTTTTACTATTTAGAGGCTAAAGCTTATCAATGCTTCTACAATTCAGTAGTAATATTTATTCACTTTACATCTATATATAATAGTTTACTAATTAAATCAGGAGACAAAATATAAAACTGTCACCACAAAATCTTTGTGTATTCCATGTTTTTCACTTGCATACCAGACAAAATTGTACTGCAGTTAATGTATTACTGGAAGTAAATATGTAACTGTTTCTTTAGCTCGTTATCTATTTTTACATGAATAATGAACATGGAGACATCCATAAACATCAGCCTCTGTCACGTTACTTTTGGAAAGTGAATATTCTAATTTGAATAATTTCAATAGCCCTGAACCCATCTACTCGTCACATTATCATCTCTCTTAACACACACACACACACACACACACACACACACACACACACACACACACACACACACACACACACACACACACACACACACACACACACACACACACACACACACCAGGATCCAGTCAGAGGGTAACCACAGCAAAGGTCATGCTCCAGCATGCCAATCTCCTACTGTAATTGACCAGTGATGTTTAGTGATCATTACGGCCCCCCTCTTCCAGCATAGTATGAGGGACCCATCGTTCGTCCACCTTCACAGGAGGAGAATTGAATGAGGCACAACTCACAGCAGGGGGGTGGATATTTTATATATGATTTCATAATTGGCAAGCTTAATTGGTCACAGCTGTTATGAAGAGAAGGGGTTTGGCTGAAGGTATTAGTTGAATTGGGAGTTCAAAGTTCAGGCAAAAGATGATTGTGTGGAGACAGCTGCCTTAACTGTCAACTGACATCTCCTGTTGGTCCAATTAGACACTACCTCAGTAAATTACAGGCCCCTTTCATTTTGGCCAAAAAAAAAAAAAAAATTAAAGAAAGAAAGAAAGACACAAAAAAAGTCTTCCCTCATAATAGTATTTGTAAAGAAGTGAATTGGCTGTGCTTAATTACACTGAATTTAGTCAAAAGGCGATCTTATATGGCAGCATTGCATAAATACTATGGAGAAGGCAATCCCACAATGCATAGCAACAAGCTTATCCTAGATGGTGGACAGGATGAAAGAGAGAGAGAAAAAAGCTGTATTTGTGTAGACAATATAGACAGCAGACAATAATAGAAAAGAGCTCACTGCATGACAAGACCAACCAAAGGACAAGCTGCTCATGCTGGGCTTTAATATCTGTATTCCTGGTTCTGTTGTACACATCCAGTCATGTCAGATGACAAAATAAAGATAAAGAGGAAAATCCAGCAGGGCAAACTTGGCTGTTTGTTTATTTGCTCTCACACATCCCTTTTCTGTCCATCACATACAAACACAGACAGTGAAAGAGATCAACAATATAGTGCATGTGACCCCTATGAGTGCTGTTCTTCCTGTCTAGAGATGTGTCCAAGTCAAACAGCAATGTTGGGCTTCAGTATGTCCACGGTCACTACAACTGTCACCGCAGATTTAGATATGAAAGAAACAGCTGCTGAACGGTTTATGAGGTTAAGAGATATGGACAATACAACATAAAGTGGACTGAGCAGGTTTTTTTTTTAATCCCAAGCCTCTTTTTTAAATGATGAAGGATCTTTCTAAAATTAATTTCAAAATTTCAAATTATTCCAAAGAATTTGCAGAGCTGCAGGTTTTACAAACATTCCCATATTGCACCATATTGTACATTTGTAATCAATCAGTATTAATGTTTCTGACACCAGAATGCAGGTTTTCTGAACAAACAATTTTTGTGGCTTTGTTTAAATAAAAGAAAGAATGAATGAATAACTCTCTGTTTTGAAATGTGAAACTTTAGTTCTGCAACTTATGTTAACAGTATGTTTTCATAGTACAATGAACTCCTTTATCTCTAAAGATCAAAGAAAATTTTGATTCCTCATGATATTACCCTTTTATTCCACATTCTGAAATCCCATCAAACACCTGTTTAAGGGGAATCAGCTGAGATTGGAAATCTGTGAGCATGTCTTATTAAGTCTGTTAATAAACGGCCCACATCATCAGAGAATACATAATGCCCTCGGGGCGAACGAGAGACACCGTTCACCCATAAAGCAGACGAGAGGAATAAGAAGCAGAAAATCACCGGATAGCTTTTATGTTGCTCGCCGTCCATCAGGCAGCAGAGAGAAAGGATTTTGCAGCCATAAAGACAGAGCCCGGGAAAAGAGCAGGCGAGCTTGTGCTCGCTGGAATTAATCAGTTTGGGTTTTGGGCCTGAACTTAAATGTCAGGCGCTGCTCTCTCAATGCTTCTGGGCGATTTCTTAAAGCAGGAAAAACACGTTAAGCTCACTCACACACACACTCACGCACACACCGGAGGTCAAAGTTGGTCAGTGAGCCAAGAAATACCATATCAGAGCTGCCTTCCTCTGCTATTGCCAGCAGTATAAATTGCAGAATTAGTGTATTGATTTGGGAATGTAGCATCCAGCAATCACTTTTAGAGTCCTGACAAGATTATTTTATCCTTGTTTTCCTGTATGATTATGTGTTATGTGTGAGTTATGCTCCCAGCATGGGAACTGACAGACTAAATTTACTCAATAAAATGGGGCAGTTAGTGAAGGCAGTCAGCCACAACAGAGAGATCTGTTACTGTTAGCATGTGTGCTAGCTCGACAGACTGCCAACGGCCCCCCAAAAAGATCAATATACCAAACCAAGCAACTTTCCTGCATGGAATGTGTGGGGGGCACGTGCAGAATTCTGAAATATGACTTGAGAAACCTGTACTGCACGTAAAAATCGCTATGTTATGTTTCTTTCTTTCTTTCTTTCTTTTTTCTTTCTTTTTTTGTAAATAGATGATTTAGGCAATTGGGCATTTTAGGGATTTAAGCAGATCAGGAAGAAAAGTAACATTTTAGTGCAAGTTGAATAAACTAGGCGAGCATGCGTACAGTCACTCACACACACATCCCCACATGCTCACACACACCCACACACCATCTGCTATCTATTATAGCTTTATGTGAAATGTCTAGTTTGAGCCAGATGTGTGTGAGCTGATCCACACCATGTTCAAAACATTATCACATATTAGACGTAAAAATGCAACAGTAATTCAGCCACAGTGAACCAATCAATAAACTCGAGCATACATATATATTGCTTTCCTAAGACAAACACAGAGTAATTAATTAGTTTACCAAAACATGGAATTTTTATCATTGCATTAAAAATTAAGAAGAAGAAGAAGAAGAAGAAGAAGAAGAAGAAGAAGAAGAAGAAGAAGAATGGTGCCAACAGCTGTGAAGCAGAAGATTATTTTTATGGCACCTTTCGAACTTGACATCCACTTGTACACATCAGTTTTAACTGAAAGTCATCACAACTAATTCCTGTTTCAATTGGGGGGTGCATAAATAAAAATACAGGCTTTGAATGACATTTGGGTAAGTCAACAGATAATAGAAATATTTTTGGATGAGCTGTACATTAAACATAGAATTATATTTATTGTTTGACAAAAATAATACAGTAGTAATTAAGCATGTACATGTGTAACCAGCATTTTCCCATTGCTAAAACCACATATATGTTCTCTTGCACAGCAGCATCTAGTCATGGGAAAAAAGGCAATATCACGTCTGCGGTCTGATTGATGAACTCTGTGCGTTTATAATCTCATTTGGAATGGCTTTTCACTCTCAGTTGTATATGTGTCAGTCTGTGGCGAGGATTTCATTATAGCTGATTGATACTCCCCTAGTAAACAAAACCTCTTTGCAAAAAGCTTTAATCTCTGATAAGATGACTCATTTTCCTAAATAATGGTGCTTTATGATTATATATGTCACACAAATGCTGTGACATAAATATTTTGGGAAATACTGTTGGACTACTGTGAGTATTTCAGTGTTGATGAGGAAGTGTTCCATCAAAATGCTCTAAAGCAATAACCATGACAGTTGTGTTAATCTGATCAAATTTATTTTCTTTAATCTAAACTACAGTAAAAATGCAATGCATTAAAGGTGAGGTTTTTAAGTGTCTTAGGCAGCGGACCTCTGACAAAACCTACAAGACGCCGCTATTTCTTTTAAGATATTTGACAAATCTGTTTTCCTTTAATTTCCTCATAGAAATCAATGTGTTACATACTGTTCCAGTGACAAGCCACTGCACCCCCAACTTTTGCACATTTAAAAAATAAAATAATAATAATAATAATAATATATATATATATATATATATATATATATATATATATATATATACTATATATATATATATCAGATAGAAAACAAGCTGTTGAAGTCTGATATATATTTATCAGACTTCTAGTCTCATGGTTTTTTTCTGAAACTGTAATCTGACACATTGTCATTGTGTCACATGTATGCTCTTTTTGTCAAATACCCGATTAAAAGTGTAATGCAGGAGAGAGCATATCCACGATTATGATCCTTCTTCAAAGTGACACATGACAACAGTCAAGACAAAGTGTCAAGTGTCAAGAGGCACTGGCCGAAGGGGAGCAGTTCAGCAGGCCTGCATCACTCTAACGCACCCCCCCCCCCCCCACACACACACACACCACACACACACACTCTTCTCTGTATGACATCATGGGGTTATGTTTGGAATGTGCATGCTTGGAAACGTTCACTCTAAAGGTCCACAACAAATCACACATGCACTTCATTGATCTTTTTTTCTTTTTTTTTTTCTTATGCACATTAAGGTTTTATGTTACATTGAATCTAATTTATTTTAGTGTTTTGTATTTGTTTGTATGACACTGGGCACCTTCTATGCATATTAATATTTACCTCGTCAGCCTGTGCTTGTGATGTGCTTATCATATGACTTTCTCATCACCACCTCTTTTTGTTGGTTGTCAGTATATTATAAAGATACAAAACAAATATTAGTACTTCAATAGGTTGGTATATTAACATTGTATCAGTTAATGAAATATATGTATGTATGTATGTATGTATGTATTTATTTATATATTTATTTATTTATTTATTTTAGAGTATAGATTGTTGAGTGAGGGTGCAATCTGTATGTGCTCATAAAGCTTTTAGTCTTTGAGGAGCTCATAAAATGTGTGGATAATAATTATTTTTAAAAAGAAAGAAAACAGAAAAAAATACTGTTTAAAAAATAGTTTTACACATCCCATAAAACAACATATTTAATGTTTAGGTCAAATCTTCTGTTCACCATTTACCTTCAGACCTCCAGATAGAGAAAGAAAAATAACAAACACAAACAAACAAATAAGCAGCTTTCACAGCAAGGCTATTGAAAGGCATTTTGTGACAAATCAACATTCTATTGACATGGTGATTTATCAATGTGTTTCTTCAGTCAACATTCTCATAAACATCTCTGCATGTGTCTGAACACACAACACCTGTCACATCCCTGATCAATACACTCTTTAAGAATCTGAAATGTCTGTAGGAAAATCCATACATGCGTCAGTAATGATTTCACAACAAAAATCCCCTGTGTCATGCTGCGTTTCTGCAGGTTTAAGCAGCAGGAAGAAATTGCAGCGATTTCAGAGCAATTCAGCATTTTAATCGCATTTACTGTAGAGGACCTACTCTAACATGTTATAGAAACATGTTGGATATTAGCTAAATAGAAATAAAACAGATATTTGGATATATAGAAAAGGTTGAAGTAAGCAGAGGAAATTCTTCATTTTCTCTCATTAGAGAAATATTTGGTGGCAAACAACAAACTTTTCTTTTCTCTTTCTCACTGCCACACATATAAACAAATATAAATGTTTCACTATTCTATACATTAACACAAATTAAAAAAAAAATACAATCACATAAATCCATCATCTATCGTTGGATGGGCAGTTTTAAGAACTTATTTGAATATTTATTGGCTCCTCGTTATGACCTCAACAAGTGAGAGAAATGCTGAGCTTCTAAAAGTTTTCAAACATTGATAAGCCTGCTGTTTTTATCGTAATAAAAGGCCTTTTAAAAGCTGCTAAATCCCTAGTGATGATTATTCACTTCTGGGCTTCTGATAACAGTGAAAGCAGCACTTACCTAATTACAGATTAATACATAAATGTGCTTTTAATCATCAGAGGTTTTGAACAGGATGGTCTCATTTCTTGGCGACAGCTGGGGACGCTTTCTTCTGATTCGTTGTAATCCACTTTTTATTATGAAGAAAATTGTGCCGTTTCAGATACAGACGGCTGCTGAGGATAAGTAATGGAGAAGGTGGCATGGGGCACCTTTTAATAAAGGAAGGAGGCAAATACTCTCAGTGTAGCACTAAGTAAAAAGCTGAAAATAAATAAATAAATAAATAAATAAAATTGATAACGTGAAATTGCTTACATTAAACACATGACCATACATTAAAAAAGACAGTCTTGGTGTGTTTTCTAATTGTTTTATTTTATGTCTCTTTAGTAAGCCGTCACTCTTGTAAGCACTTTAATGCAATGGTTTACACAACAGTCTATGAAGACAAATGCATTCACATTACAACCAAAAGACCTTTATAAGAATTATGCAGATGATGAAGCATATTGGTGCTGTGACTTTTTTTTTCTATTTTTTTTTTTTTTTTTTTCATTTATGTGTTTTTATTATGTGCAATGTTATGCAAATGTTCCTGACCCAAATCTGCTTGGTTTAAATTAATGTATTTTACCTTTGAGATGAGGTGCTGAGCTCTCAGTGGGTCATTTGTGTAAAGCGTTCACAGGGAGGTATACAGTACAGAATTAAGTGGTTAAACAGCGATATCTATTACAAACAACCCCATGACGGTACAGCATTAGACTTACTAAATGATATATACAAATTATATCAGTAACACAGCCTTGTGCACACTGTAATACTTCATAAAACAGTCATTACTCTTGTGAGTTGCAACGTAGGGCTTTCCTCTTATTAAAGATTTATTCACTAACACTGGCGGAAAATAACTGCTCTGTTTGTGTGGTAATACTTCTGGGGCCATTTCTGTGCATGACTTTACATATATACAGTAAAAACTGTTTATATACTGTATATACACATACATACATACATGCATACATGCATACATATGCATTTATGATCAATCTTTGCAGTATTCATGCCACTGTGTATTTATTGTGTGATACAAATTAACAGTATTAGGATTTGCTTGTAATTGTAGACTGTATTGTAATTACATGGTAATAATATTTTAATAAGGCCTGGCTCACACTACAGGATTTTTAGCCCGATTTAGCCCCGATTTCCCCTTTCCGAGAATCGGAGCAAACATCTTGTCGAACACCTCGATCTGTCCCGATGTTCGGCGCAGATTATTTGGTAGTGTGAGGCATTCACCGATCGAAACTTGCACCTCCCGATCTGCTCGCACACAAATCGGGGCAGCCCCGATTATTATCAAACATGTTTGATATTTAGGATTTAAATCGGGATGATGACTATATGATTACATCAGTACTTTCACAGCCAATGCACAAAACTGCAAAACAGCTGATGTATGGCTTTGTTGGATAGTGGAGATAGAGGAAACTTTTTATTGACATTTTGAAATAACATGACTGTCTGTATAATGTTTCGTAAATGCATCACAACCGTAAGGAGAAAGAGAAGTGCTGGAGTGAAATCCCCTTAGTTTTGAATGCACTGGGTAAGTGCAGAGAGCTACTAGCATGCTAAAAAAAATCAGTGACGATCTGCTGCGTGAGATCACGTGAGGCGCTCCCTCTGGCATGATAATCTTAATGATATCTTTCAAATCTTGTAGTGTGTGCATGTTTAATATTTGAGGGAAGATAATCTGCAAAGATTCTCATTTGTGTGCTGCAACCAGATTTCAGAATTGGTTATGTTTTTAAAACTCCTGAAGTGTGAGCTCAGCTTAAATGTTTAACGGTCACTGATGTGTTTCTAAAGGCATATTTATTCAACAGCTTGTTTTATATATTGAATAAGTGTTCATTTTTTAAAGGTTTTTAAAGGTTTTTTAAGTGAGATCAAAATGTGAATTTTTATTTTATTTTTTTTAGTGTTTTATATAACATACAATTCTACAATGAGGATTTTAACAGGTTAAACCATACTATCAAACGTATCTATAAAAAACTGAACTGTTCTAAATGGACGATGCTCCACACACGGATTGTTTTTGTATCTATATTCTGTTAAAAGAATGACTAAATAATGGTGTCTACAGCAGGGGGTTAAGACCGTTACAATACCCTGCCATTAGACACAACAGTACAGTACTACGGCTGAAGACACCTTCTTTTTATCTGCTTCCACTGCAAACAGTGCTATGTTGATTAAAGTTTAATTAAGAATCACATTTGGCTGAGTGTCTAGCTCCACTCTACAGGAACAGATTTCTGTGGGCTTAACTCTATAGCCGGCAAAATCCTCTTTTATTACATTCAACCTGTTGTGGAAGCACAGGGCAGGAGGGAAGCCAGCCAGCTGCTGAGACCTTGTTTGCTGTCGGAAAAATCCCAAGTCTCCTGAGATTCCCCTGCAGCGTCCTGACTTAATATCAGCACCATCGCTGCACAACTATTATTAATGATACTCTTCATTAATTTCTTGTTGGGCTGATGTTATTTATTAAAATATTAAAGAAATCTCCAGGGACACACACGCACACACACACAAAGCTCTTTCTCTTTCTGACACACATGCAATGAGGGATGTGTTCCCCCTCCCCTCTTTCTTTCAAACTCTATTTCTCTCTGTTGCTCTTTTTTGTTCTTTATGGATGGAGTGTGGAATTACACATGGACACTGCAATCTCTCTCTCTCTCTCTCTCTCTCTCTCTCTCTCTCTCTCTTTCTCATTAGCTGCTCTCTTGGGCTGAGTGACACCATAAATCCATTCTGCATGTGGCCCATAGCTGGCCACACACACATACAGAGAGAGAGAGAGAGAGAGAGAGAGAGAGAGAGAGAGAGAGAGAGAGAGAGAGAGAGAGAGAGAGAGAGAGAGAGAGAGAGAGAGAGAGAGCAGTTCTTCTCTCTCATTAATGAGGCATCCATATGAGAGATGAATAGACTACTGTCCATCTGAAATGAGCATCCGATGTGTCGGGCCACAACAATCTCCCAGCATGTAGATTTGGGTCACGAGGTGACACCCTAATGCTTCATTAGGGATATATGGTTATGTCACTCCTTTGATCACATTAGTATTCCAACACATATTCCATACTAATACATGAGAGTATTTGATGGTACTGCAACATTTGACTGTATCATAAAAAAAAAAGAATCCAAAATACAGCAAAAAAAAAGATCATAATAAATAAATAGGTCATAATAAAGTTTGTATTTGAAATATGTGTTTGTTATTTTTTCATGTTTCATATGGGCAGCAGTCATCCTGAAAAAGTGAAAACCATCATGAACACAATTATTAATACAACAAGCAAAACATTTTAAAAATTGAGTACAAATTGCTTTGTAATACAATGTAAATTGGTAATATTAATATATATTAGCAATATTATTAATGTAAGATATTTATAAATTATACATATAATTTGTACAAGATTAATAATACAATTGTTAATATAAAAAAGAATGACTACTTACTATATTACTTGTTAATAAACTAATCACAGTTCACATTTGTGCTCAATGCCACTAATGGTTACTTTGGTTTTCTGTATTTGTGCAGCTGTCTGTCTGAACTGACGTGACATCAGATGCTCAAACATCTTAAAAATTAAGATTAATTTGTCCCACCTTCAATTTGTCTCAGTCTCTCATTTGATATCTGCTGTATTAATGGCTGTGCCCGCAAAACCGTTCCCGATTAATCATAATAATTAATCAGATCCAATTATATCATATATAAATG
The DNA here is from genome assembly GCF_018340385.1 of Cyprinus carpio. Taxonomy (NCBI): domain Eukaryota; kingdom Metazoa; phylum Chordata; class Actinopteri; order Cypriniformes; family Cyprinidae; genus Cyprinus; species Cyprinus carpio. Next base: position 1,226,022 of record NC_056580.1, read on the forward strand.
TGAACAAATTGCAGGAAAAGTAATGATCTATCATGAAAGAGCTGCCAAAAAAACAAGAAAAAAAAACAAAAAAACAAAGAGAGTAAAATTAATTAGGAGGGGTTATTATAACAGTGGTGTTATGCTGCAGTGTTTTACAAACAATACTATGATGATGTAATAAGTGTGTGTGTGTGTGTGTGTGTGTGTGTGTGTGTGTGTGCGCGCGCGTGAGTGTTTTACCAAGTCTCCTAAAACACAAAAAAAAAAATAAAAAAAAAAAAAAAATAAAAAAAAAAAATAAAGAAATTAATTTTTTATAAATATGAATTTGTGTGTGTGACATGCTGTTGTTTTATGTTTGGTCATGGTTGTTCATATGATTGCCGGGCCCTCTGAAGTCAGTGCCTGAAATGCAATTAAATTTTGTGCTTTACCTATGCTAGAGTTTGAGGTGAAGGGAGCAGCAAAACAAGACATCTTAATTATCTCCATTATGAAAAATAATGCACCCTTCCAAACAAAGACTGAGGCAAATAGTGTAACAAAACACGACTTTGTCCCTTTCTATTTACTGATATATTCATGATGCTGTTCCCAGTACTATCTACAAATTAGCATGACTGTATTAACTGCTATATCAGGTTTATTTGGTGCAACCCGAAAGCCTTGAGGAGTTAAAATGGCCTACACCCTCACAGTTGTTCTTTCATCTCGATGTTGTGGCAGCCACGAAGAAGTTAAACCCTTATCATGACAGTTCCAGAATCTGTCAGCATCACTCGACGGCAAAACCTCATCCACTCGAACCGCATTTATTTCTCGTGTCAGAGATAAGAGGAGGACAGGAACAGGTAAATCCCTGGACATGAAACAAACCCACTCCAGCATAGCTGGCCAAGCCAACAGATAGAGACATAAATCTACTTTTCGTTCTTCAAATAGACCGTTTTCCATTAACACTTCAGTAAAGCCATAATGAGAAAAGAAATCAGAACATGTATTATCAAATTATAGCTTCAGTCCAGAACTCTTTCAGAGCAGCACAAAAACAAACAACCACACCAAACCTTAATACTAAAAATATATTGACAGAACTGTGTATTTATTATTTATCATTGCTAGAATTGTGTTTTTCGGCACAAGGTGCGTTAAGCAATAAATAAAATACACACACACACACATGTTTGTTTTTGTGAAAAGAGGGGACATCCAATAGGCGTAATGGTTTTTATACTGTACAAACTCTGTATTCTATCGCCCTACACCAACCCTACACCTAACCCTACCCCTTACAGGAAACTTTGTGCATTTTTACTTTCTCAAAAAAACTCATTCTGTATGGTTAATAAGTATTTTGAAAAATGGGGACATGGGTTATGTCCTCATAAGACACCCTCTCCTTGTACTACCTGTGTCATACCCATGTCATTATACAAAGTTGTGTCCTGATTTGTCACAAAAACATGCACACACACACACACACACACACACACACACACACACACACACACACACACACACACACACACACACACACACACACACACACACACACACACACACACAGGGCCTAAAATGTATACTTTATTTACACAATCATATATAATTTAACCTAAAATCTTTATTAGTATTAGTATTATGTTTAATTGCATCATCCATTCCTGTTTCCAAAGCATCCATTCCTGTGTCTTATTATGAGAGGCAGTGGTGTTTTCCTCTGAGAGCCAGTATTAATCACCCCGCTCAAGTGACCTGGGAACAGGCCTAATAAGACAGACCCTGCACTACCAGACCAAGGGGAGAAATAGTCTTCCCACCTATGCATATGCAAATCTCACGCCTGCATATTTACATATTTATTTATTGCCTCCGCTCGTGTGGCTGGAGAGGGTGTTAATATCTGTGGGGCAGCTTTTAGAGAGAGCGCTGGGAGAATTGGTGGGAGGTAGAACTCAGTTCACAGAGGAGATTCAGCTGTAATTAAGGGCTGTTTTACTGAGCATAAATAATGCTGTTTGTATTGAAGAGACAGAGAGAGGCGGGAGAGAGAGAGAGAGATAGAGAGAGAGCGAGAGAGAGAAAGAGAGAGAAAGAGAGAGAGAGAGAGAGAGAGAGAGAGAGAGAGAGAGAGAGAGAGAGAGAGAGAGAGAGAGAGAACAAGAAAATAGATGGCAGATGAAAAGGCATGCAGGATAGAGAAGGGTGGGTCTGGCTGGGATTAAACGCTCTCTTTAACAAGGCTTTTGATGTCTCTTTATTAGCAGGTTTAAAACACACTTTGGCAAACAGCAGCTGCAGGCTGTGAAAGTTATCCTGTAGAACTGGAGGAAGTGATTCCATCTTGATTTTTTTTTTTTTTTCTCTTGCCCAATTTCCATTTTACAGAGGTAAAATGTTATTAGTGATGTTTGCTAGGGCAAGCATGACAATTACTGTTGCTCAAACTGAAATTTCATCCAACCCCTAAACCCCCCAAACTCCTTGAATGGATCGTTTAATTTGTTGTTTGTTAACAGCTGTGATCTCATGTGAATGAAATGTTTCTGGAGGGGAGGGACTGAAACTCAGCTGACCACTGACCACCTATTGCTCACTCCTCACACTGGAATACAAGTCATCTGACAAGAAATGTCACAGTTAATGGGATGGGCATGAGGTTTTGATGAAAATGTACAGTGCCACTTTTTATTTATTTATTTTTTTTTTTTATAAAGATGTGCATAAATAGTTTATAATAATCTCAGTAAATATCCATAAAACATAAGATTTTTGATGGAAAGTTTTTAAGATTTTAACATCTTTTTAACAAGTGATAAATCGAATCAAGAGATCAGACCATTTATAATAATAATAATAATAATAATAATAATAATAATAATAACAATAATAATAATAATAATAATAATAATAAACTGTTGATTTTTAAAGATGATTTTCAGCTCTGGAGACTTGAGCTGTTTATCTTGGTTTCTATATTGTGAAAACATAACAGCTGCTAAATTCTGCTAAAATGAGCAACACTTAATTAGGCAATGACTGAGAATTAGATGAAAATTAAGCAATGGATACTTTGTGAACAATGTGTTTTGCACAGAGAATCATGCTAGGAGGAGGAAAAAGGTAAAAAAATAAAATAAAAAAATATAAATACCTGTACTGTTTTTGTATTTATTATTATTTTGTGTATTATCACGTAAAATGCTGATAACTGAATAGTGTTTAGATGAGTTGTCTGTAAGATTTAAAGTGGCAAAGTACATATTCATATGCATCTCATTTCCTTTTGCAACAGCCATTTCCCCATCAGCTATTCAGTCACGCAACTTCACAGGTCAACATGACAACCAGATAGATAAATATTTTTACTCGTAGCCTTCTGATCAGGGATTCATGTCTGTCTTATTGTTTTATTTACTCAAAAAATAAAAACAGTATAGTCAAATATTTCCTCAGGATCCCATCTGACACCTGAGTTCCTGGATACTGCTTACAAACCAACAAATCCTGGAATATAAGGGTCTAGGCCATTGTAGATCCATAGAATTATGAAACTGAGAGACCATGACTAAATTAAAATGCATGTTTATGTTCATAGTTAGTTAAGAGTTCTAAATATTTAGACATTCTCTTGAGTCTGATTCCTGACTATAGTACAGAACGCAGAGATGTATTCTCACAAGAGATATTAAGTTCCACGGGTATCTAATATCTCCCTCACAGCACACAAATTAAATATATGAAAAATGTGAATCTCTCTCTGAGGACACGCTATACCTGTTCAACACTCCAGAGCATATAATTAAAGAAGGATTTCTCACTGATCCATATAAACATTTATGTAATCCGCACTACTCATCTCTCTCTCTCTTAGTTTAATATACCTTTTTTTAGTCTCAATTCAGTTGTTCTCACAGCACTGTGAGCAGAGTTAGACAACAGAGATGAGCTAACAATATGGGATGCAAGTTCCTCTGGGTGCAATTACTATGTCTCTCTCCCTCTCTTTCGGAAAGGGGATGCCCCCCATGAGTAAGACGCTTTAGTTGTCATGGTGGTGTGACGGGACGCTGCCCCGGTGTCTGAGTTTGCTGCTCCCATGAGGAGGGGAATAATAGTGTCCGACTCAAAGGGCCGATAAATCAATCGCACTTAACAGCCGCAGTTCAGGAGATTTCAGAATGTCTCTAAATGAAAACATAATTAAACCATCCGAAGTCCACAAAAAAACAACATTAAAAAAAAAGTGAAAGTGAAAGTGACGTGACATTCAGCCAAGTATGGTGACCCATACTCAGAATTTGTGCTCTGCATTTAACCCATCCAAAGTGCACATACACAGAGCAGTAAACACATACACATACTGTGAACACACACCCGGAGCAGTGGGCAGCCATTTATGCTGCGGCGCCCGGGGAGCAGTTGGGGTTCAGTGCCTTGCTCAAGGGCACCTAAGTCGTGGTATTGAGGGTGGAGAGAGCGCTGTACATTCACTCCCCCCACCCACAATTCCTGCCGGCCCGAGACTCGAACTCACAACCCTTCGATTGGGAGTCCGACTCTCTAACCATTAGGCCACCCATGCAAAACCCAATACAATTAAAATAAAAAAAGTAACTGTGACACAGCAAGGTTATTGTCATAACCTAATACAATTAAAATGATGAAAAAATAGCAGGGATCTTTTTCAAATAAAGTATAACTGAAAACTTGATTTAATATATATATGCAATATATACTCTGTTTGTGTGTGTGTGTGTGTGTGTGTTTTTGTGTGTGTGTGTGTGTGTGTGTGTGTGTGCTACAGTACATAGAATTACAGAGAAATTAATATTCTATTGACTACTATTACAACAAAAAAAATATGATTAATAAATTATTGAGTAATAGCACTCATTGAATGTGGTTGTTCACTGTTAGCTAATCAGCAACTCATTATTATTATTATTATTATTAATAATGCAGGACAAATTCAATTTTAACCACTACTATAGTTAACATGTAACCACTTAAATAATGAATAGCCAATAACAGACTTATGATTTGTGTATGGGGTTAATATTTGGTACATTTTATCAGTCATCTTAGAGAACTATATATGGATCATTTCAAAGAAATTGATTTTTAAATGCAGTTTTTGGGGGTTGGGGGACTTACACTTCATGCCAACTTTAATGGGATAGCTCACTTGTGATGGACTGGTCAACCATACAGATGTTGAGATAGGCTCCAGCCTCCACGCAAGCCTTTATAGGACAGGTGGTTTGGGAAATGAATGGATGGATAATTCACCCAGAGATTAAAATTCTGTGATTTACTCACCCTCATATCCATCCAAACCGGGAATTACTTTCTTTCTTCTGTGGAACATAAAAGAAATTAAGTGAAGATATGTCACAAAATGGACACAGAGGTTTTTTGGAAGTCAAAAAAAAAAAAAAAAAAAAAAAAACGGAAATCTCCAAAACTGTTCAGTTATCATCATTCTTCAAAATACTATTTATGTGCAGAACTGTCAGTATGAATACTAAAATATATTGCTGTGGGTGCGCCATTTTGGACAACTCTCACCATCTATTAGCAATTAGCAATTAGCAGAACAGTCGATCTCGACTGCTGGCTGAGGAGGAGTGTAGTTTCATGTGTTTCATAAGAGACAAATGGAATGACTGCAGAGGGACTCACCTGACTGTCATTAACACAAATAAAATCACTTTTTAGAGATAGAGAATATTAGTAGTATCTCTTGTGACATAAAAAAAGTGTTTAAAAAAACTATGTTAAAAAAAAGTGTGTGTGTGTGTGTGTGTGTGTGTGTGTGTGTGTGTGTGTGTGTGTGTGTGTGTGTGTGTGTGTGTGTGTGTGTTTTGAACTGGTAGTGTATGTGAGAGGATGTGAGATCACCCGCACAGCATCCTGGGTGTGTATGTGTGAGGCATATTTGTGTTTGTCTGTATGTGTGTGTAAGAGCAGTGTGTTTGTGAGTTGTTTGCGTGTGGATCCTGACTCTGGAAATGTCAGACAGACTTCAGGCTGAGAGGGAAGCCCAGCAGAGAGATCTGCTTTGGTGCTGTCATACACACCACAAGGAGAGAAGAGCAGAGTGCATGATAGGACACACACATGCACACATCCACACTTTCATTTTTTTTTTTTTTTTTTTTTTTTTTTGGTGTGTATTGTATTCAAGTTCAAGTCAAGTCTGCTTTATTGTCAATTTCCACATGTACAGTACATACATACAGAGAATCGAAATTGCGTTACTCTCAGTCTCCGGTGCATACAGATAACATTAACATTAAAGCCCAAAAAAATAACTAGATCAAATATAAAATGTAGATACAATTATACAATAAGGGATTTATAAAAAAAAAAAAAAAAAAAAAAAAGACATATAAAAGACATATAATAAAAATACAAGTCAAAAATAAAGTTAAATAAAGCAGCGCAAGGTAAATGACAGATATAGTGCAAATCAATGAAGTGAACAACAGTGCAGTTAAAAGATTTTTAGTGCAAAAAAATCACTTATTAAAAATATCTTAAGTCTGATTAAAGTGACAAGTGACAAGTGACCAAGAGCAGTTATTTAACTGACTGATGAGGTAGTTCCATGCCGAATGAGGTAGTGAGCGGTGAGTGAGCAGACCAATGCTGCACAAGTGACTCGTGCATGTCATCATATAATTAGTGTGTGTGTGTGTGTGTGTGGGGGGGGGAGGTTCATAGTTCAGTGGTGCCTGGGGAAGAAGAGGGGAGGGGGGGCAGGTTCGGGAGGGAGTTCAGCTTCCTGACAGCCTGGTGGATGAAGCTGTCCTTCAGTCTGCTGGTCCTGGCCTGGAGACTCCGCAGTCTCCTCCCTGATGGTAGCAGGCTGAAGAAGCTGTGTGATGGGTGAGTGGGATCACCTGTGATGCAGAGGGCTTTGCGGGTGAGACGTGTTCCATAAATGTCCTGCACTCACTATACATAGACACCAAATAACTTCCCAGCAGCAAACACCATGCATCATAAAGTCTTTCGGCAGGACGCGTTGCAGGCGCCATACCACACAGTGATGCAGCTCGTCAGGATGCTCTCGATGGTGCCTCTGTAGAAGGCGTACATGATGGGGGGTGGGGCTCTGGCTCTCCTCAGTTTGCGGAGGAAGTAGAGACGCTGCTGTGATTTCTTGGCCAGTGCTGCAGTGTTGTCGGTCCAGGAGAGGTCCTCTGTGATGTGCACACCCAAGAAACTTGGTGCTGCTCACTCTCTCCACAGTCGCACCGTTGATGGTCAGAGGAACGTGCTGAGTGTGTGCTCTCCTGAAGTCCTACAACAATCTCCTTCGTCTTCTCCCACGTTCAGAGAGAGATTGTTGTCACTGCACCACCCGGCCAGGCGGCTCACCTCGCTCCTGTAGTTTGTCTCATCTCTGTTGCTAATGAGACCCACCACAGTCGTGTCATCCGCAAACTTAATGAAGAGGTTGGAGCTGTGTGACGGTGTGCAGTCATGGGTCAGCAGAGTGAAGAGGAGGGGGCTCAGCACACATCCTTGGGGGGCCCCAGTGTTCAGTGTGATGGTGCTGGATGTGTTGCTGCCGACCCGTACTGCCTGAGGTCTTCCAGTCAGAAAGTCCAACAGCCAGTTGCACAGCGAAGTGTTGAGCCCCAGCTCGACCAGTTTGTGAATGAGCTGTTGAGGGATGATTGTGTTGAATGCTGAACTGAAGTCTATGAACAGCATTCTGACATAAGAGTCCTTTTTTTTTTCCAGATGGGTGAGTGCTGAGTGGACGGCAGTGGAGATGGCATCATCGGTCGACCGGTTTGGACCGATATGCAAACTGGAATGGGTCCAGGGAGGGGGGGAGGGCAGACTTGATGTGGTGCATGACTAGCCGTTCAAAGCACTTCATGAGGATGGGGGTAAGTGCAACAGGACGGTAGTCATTGAAGCAGGATGGAGATGGCTTCTTCGGGACTGGGATGATAGTGGTAGTTTTAAAGCATGTGGGAATAACAGCCTGACTCAGTGAGATGTTAAAAATGTCTGTGAAGACATCAGTGAGTTCTGCTGCACAGTCTTTCAGTACACGCCCCAGGGATGTTGTCAGGACCCGGAGCTTTGCGGGCATTGATCCTGCTGAAGGATCTCCTCACACTGTCAGGGGTCAGAGTCATCACCTGGTCGCCGGGAGGAGGTGGAGTCTTCTGTGCAGTGGTGCTGTTTTGTTGCTCAAAGCGACAAGCGTATGTGTGTATGGATGCACACACACATAAAGACGTACAGTAATAATATTATCCTCTACTGTTAAGCTGGGAAAACAAAGTGGGTTTTAATTACAGATCATGTGTTATCTAACATGGCAAGGTCTGAAAAAGCACAATATGCAGTGATGTGCTGTGTGGTGGGGGCAGGGGGTGGTGCTGATGAATTATTGTGTGTGTGTGTGTGTGTGTGTGTGTGTGTGTGTGTGTGTGTGTGTGTGTGTGTGTGTGTCTGTGTGTGTGTGTGTGTGTGTGTGTGTGTGTGTCTCTGTGTGTGTCTCTGTGTGTGTCTGTGTGTGTGTCTCTGTGTGTGTCTGTGTGTGTGTGTGTGTGTGTGTTGAGAGAGGGCAGCATTATTTGTAGTAAAGCTATAAGGAGCATTAGCCATCAATCCTGGCCATCAAATCAGGCCATAGTGTGCTGCTGTGCCTATTACTTCTGAATTTATTTCCCTAAATTAAATCGGACTCTGAGCTCTCAGCTGCTTCATGTGTGTATGCATTTTTTAATCCATTTTCCTGCCTATTTGTCAAAATGTAGTGTGTGACAGTGAAGTAATACACATTTATTATGCCAATGTAAAACAACAGGGTATGTATATCATTAATTAACACAGTATCTGTGGAGAGAGTTACGCTTGTGTATGTGTAGAATTCTCACATCCATCTATGCATAGGCAAATACTGTATGTATATCTCAGTCTAATAAATCTCCTAACTTACTTTTTCTCCTCACACCCCCTTATTAGAAAATCAGTATCAATTTATTTTAGGCCAAACTTGGAATGATTTTGAATATATTGTCCTTCAGGAGGAATAATAAATAAAGGACTGTCTAATACAGTCATACACTTTGTGAAGGTTGTTATTTGGTTTTCACAACTAATGTAGTTGTGATAGTTTCTAAATGTAGCAGTATACATATAGTAGGCCTATATATATATATATATATATATATATATATATATATATATACACACACACACACACACACACAGTGTATTTGGTTTGCACTCATTCAGTGACAATTTATATGACATGACGACTGTGTAAATTCACTTTCATCCATAACTGTAGAGCCCAAAGTCCCTCTTATCACTAATAATAGAACGAAAATAATCGCTTTTAAAACGATAATTGCATGAAGAACTACTTTAAATTCAGTGTTTAAATTAATTAACTGTAAACATGATTAAATTGAAGGATATTATCTTAAAGTATAATTGCCCACTGGGATTAAAATGAACTCCGTTGGTCATACCGTCTCCCCACTGCGCCGCCAGGCCGCAAAACCACACCACTTTTATTCAAGTAAAAAAGATTAATATGCATTTAAGAGAAGCAGGTCTTAATCTCAATCTAAGGGACATTTAAAGCGCGCTGGGAGTCGCGGCTGTGAACGTGTGCTGATGCCGGCAGTCATGATCTCTAACGCGGCTCATTTGAAGCTGCGCGCCCGCTGTGCGCATCAAGTGATCCGGATCACCATCCAGAACCTCAAAAAAAAAAAAAAAAAAAAAAAAAAAATATTCTCCGCCGGACCTGAACATTCTCTGCTCTGAATTTTCACCACAGGATTAAAATGGCGCAATTAGAGTCTTATATTAATACGGAGTGGATAAACACCGGAACGGATCGGAAAGTTGGTCTGTTCTGCATCAAATAATGGCACATTAATCTCTCTCCATCTAGATGGCGTTTATTAAATTGGTATTTTCAGAAAGGGAATCTGAGAAAAGTCTGAAGAGAAAAGCTACTTTCTCTGTCTCTCTCGCTCTTTCTCTCTGTTGTTAAAAAAACAAAACAAAACAAAAAAAAAGTTTGTTTATTTGTTAACTAAAGAAATTGTGATCCATAATACCTATAAATAGTTAATCTTTTCCACTACTGATCATGGGCTATTCTAGCCCACAGTGTAAATCACTGAATACTTAAAGTTAAGAGTTCAAATTAATAATATTTAATCCTTCTAAAAAATAAATATATAAATAAATAAATAAAAACACTTAAACACTCATCTACATCTTAATCAACTCTTATCCAGTTGCCTCCATCAGTTTATCCCAATTGTCTAGGCCTTGACAGCATCTGACACAGGATCGCTGACAAGCCTGCATCTCCTTAGATTGCATGACTAAAGGGCACCATGTAATGAAATATAAAAAAAAAAAAAAAAAAAAAAAACAATGTACAAAAAGCATTCACTGAAGATCACAAACATCTAAGTTTAGTTTTATGATTATAAGGGAACAAGAAGCCATTTAATGTTAATGGGAGAGGTTGAAGTGAAATTCTTTCCTCTAAAAACAGACTTTGTTCGATTCTTTCGATTACAAAACTGTACATCCGTTTTCCCCAACTGAAAGTAACATGGTTGTCTGGAACAAAAACCAAGTGTGATGCACATGCAAGTTAATGTGTTTCAAATGTACTCCCTATGGAGAGTAACTAGTGACATGTAACGGAATTACATAATTTAATTTCAAAATAAATGTAACTGTTATCAGTTACTGTTACTGAGAAAAAAAAATCTAATTAAATTACAGTTACTTATGAAAATGTTAAAGATTACAAAGGGGGTTGCATCTGAATATTTTCACACACACCCTCATGCAGATTTAATTGATGTTTTCTCCAAATTGCATTAAAATATGAGACACCAATGTTTCAGGGTTTATGTAAATGCTTTTTTGTTTGTTTGTTTTTTTAAGATGAACTGTTAGATGCCCATGTTTCCTGTCAAAGCTATGCAAAGGTTTGATTTCAAAAACAGTATTATGGTTTTAAATCTGTATTTAACCTCAGAACGATCTCAAAGTAAAAAATAGGTACTTTTGTGGTGGATGTGATTTAAAAATAAATTATTATAAACTTATTCAAATGATGAAGGATTCTAAAAGTCTGACAGTGTTGAATACCACTGTAAGGTGTACCCTGCCCGCTTTAAATGTTTCAAAATGATGGAAAACATCCGTTAGAAATTTAGAAAAGTAATCAAATGTAATCAGTTACATTACTTTAGTTAAGTAATTGAAATAGTTATATTAATTGTTACATTTTAAATATGGTAACTTATAATCTGTAACCTATTACATTTCCAAAGTAACCTTCCCAACACTGTCCCTGATATAGTGATATAAATAATAGTTCAGATAAACTGTTTAGTGACAGCATTGACAGACTGAAGAAAGAAACTTTCTGCATTATTTAGGCCAGAATTAAACTGGGATTTAGCATCAGCAAACCCTAAATGCCAAAGAAAAGAAAAGAAAAGAAAAGAAAAGAAAAGAAAAGAAAAGAAAAGAAAAGAAAAGAAAAGAAAAGAAAAGAAAATGCTAACTGAATTTTAGTTATCACAGCTATAAATGGGAAGTGATGCAGTTAAATAAGATAGATGGCACAACTGTGCTAGGCAATCCCAGAATATGGTGGATGAGTAATGAGATTACAAATATTTCACTCAATACGTATAGATTGATTAAAAATATCAATTAAAAATTGATTGTGATTTGAGTTTCATATCAAGGTTTTTTTTTTAGCCTTCCAAATCAGTCATGAGTTGAGATGTTGCCTCAGAAGATATCTGCCTTAGCAGGCAATAGAAAATAAAGCGGCTCATAAAACCACTTCAAACTACAGTTCAGAACTGAATTGTTAGTTGTAGCCATGTAACATTTTACAGACATAATTATACTGTATACAAGCTGATAAAAGATTAAAATATCTCTGGTTGATAGATGGTCCTCCTAGCTCTGCTTAAAATCACAGTGTTGTGACTGTAGCTCTGCAGGTTCTGATCTCTCTCTCTCTCTCTCTCTCTCTCTCTCTCTCTCTCTCTCTCTCTCTCTCTATATATATATATATATATATATATATATATATATATATATATATATATATATCTATATCTATATATACCACAGAATGCAAATGGAAAAATAAGATGAAATGTGTCCTTTACAGAGTCACCTAACTAGAGTATATCTGAGTGTTGGCTCAGCAGAAAGAAGTGTGATGAATTGAGGAAAGAAGATTTTAATGAGCGCACCTTCTCAGGGTCACCTTCTGTTTTACATATACGCTGATTGACTATAACAAACAAATATGATTCTGTGGAATCGAGTTCATATCTTCATGTTACATTCTTACAGTTCTCACAGCACATTTAACGTGGGGGTGCATTTAAAAATACACCAACTAGAGGAATATTAAATGCAGGCAGCTCTCTTTTTCAAGTATTTAAAAGTATTCTTGTCATCCTAAATGGTAGAATCCATGTATATGTATATTAAATGTATAGTAAGATTTTCTGATGTGGCATTTGATTTTCCAACTTAAGTCTGATATATTTTAGTGCATGATTACTTTAATAACAGTAAAGGATTTAAAGATATATGATAAAAAAAAAGATATATGAAGACTATAAATTGAATAATCCAGCATATGTTTAGATTTATGTTATGTATTGTTGAAGTTAAATAAACATTTTTGAAAAGTTTGTATTGAAGACTTAAGATGTGAGATTTTTTTTTTTTTTTTTTTTTAAATGAGCATTTTAATCAGGCTCCTATGTAGGTTTAGGTTCAGCAATTTCACTTTAAAGGCAATGAAAAGGTTATTAGTCGGTTATTGAAATGCCTTATTAAAATTGTTTTGGCTCAATCAACTCAATAATCATTAATTTGCCTATTAATAATTAGTAAAGTAGTTGTTTAGGTATGGGGAAGGATTAGGGGAAGTAGAATATGTTCATGCAGAATAAAGCATTAATGTGCTTAATAAGTACTAATAAACATTGTAATAACTAGTAACATTGCATGGCCATAAACAGCTAGTTATGTTATTGGTTCTTAAACTAATGTGCTATCAATAATTTCCCAACCTTCTTGGGCAAAGTTTCATAGTTTACTGATAGATGAGAGGTTATGGTAGCATATGAAGACTGAACTTGGTCATGGGAGGCAGTTCCCTACCAATGGTTCCCCCATTTCAACCAGGATTTGTAAAAAAAAAAAAAAAAAAATGTACAGTACATCCCTACATATTAATTTTAGATTAGTTTCTCTGGTGTTACAACATAACTGAGCACACTTTCATGCTTAGTTCACTTGCTCATGGTGTTACTCGCTAACATGCTAAAAAACTGCACATTGGCTCGCTAATCATGCGGTTATAACAAAAGGCTGAACCCTCATTTAAAACCATCACCTAATATAACAAAAGGCTGAATCCTGTTTGAAACATAGTTAATCTTTCTGAATCATAGAGAATTTCACTCACCCATAACCCAAACTAAATTGACTGTAACCCACTGGTGTTTTGGTCTTTCATGTTCATGTCAAAAGAGCCCTAAACAATAAAAAAATACATACTTTCATACTATCAATACAAACAGAACAAAGAAAGGGCAGTCTCCGTGCCACACGAGGAGGACAGAGTCTTGCCAAAGCATCTGCACTTCACAAATGCCACTCCTTATTGGACCGAAGTACCCAGGTTAGGCTCATCTGCACTACTAACATTTCATGTCATCTCTTGTTCTCCTGTTCCCTCATTTAAAGCACATGTGTTAGTCACTGGGATCACTGGCAAAGAAAACATCATGTATCTGCAATGACAGCAGAATCTAGACCCATTTATGCAACCTCCAAATTGCATTTGCATTATGTTTATATGTGTGTGTGTGTGTGTGTGTGTGTGTGTGTGTGTGTGTGTGTGTGTGTGTGTGTGTGTGTGTGTGTGTGTGTGTGTGTGTGTGTGTGTGTGTGTGTGTGCGTGTGTGTGACAGTCTTACAAGGCCTATTTAAACAGCTTGTTTGCGTCTCTGTATAGCCTTCAGAACAATCTCAGCATAAGGAACAATTTGATGGTTTATTTTTAAAGTTAACCCGGATTGGAGGATTATATGTTTATTCTGATCATTTGCCTGCAGATTGTTTTGTAAACAAGCCACAATGTAACAAAGAGTTGCCAAATAAACTTGGGTTAAAAGATGAAACAGCCAAATGTATTGGATCTGACAGCAGCTGCATTACAAAAAAGTTTACAATTTCACAATGCTTTGTCTGTAAATGGTTTCATATGGATAATGTTTTCAAAACACTTACTCGTATGCAGTAGCAAGGGGGGCATTGATACTTTTTCCTATTTAATGAGGTTAACCATTAATAACAGTGGCTGTTTACTTAAAAAAAAAAGTTATGTGTTCAATTTCTGAAATACTCTGCTGACAACAGGAGAAATGTAAGAGCAAAAGAGCATTCACTCTGACACATTTTGTTTAAACAGCTCATTTGCATCTCTGTACAGACTTCATAAGGATCATAGCATCGGGAACATGTGGATGGATTATTTTAATGGCATTTTAGATCGCCTTCCAAGATTATATGTTTGTTCGGAGTATTTGATTTCAGATTGTTTTTGCAAACAAGGCACAGTGTACTGCAGAGTTTGCTAAGAAACATTTGTTGAAAGATGAAGCATCCAACTGTATTGGCTCTGACAGCAACTGCATTGCAAATTGTAAGTAATCAATGTTCTATTGTTTTATATTAACAATGTTTTCAAAACTTTTTTTATGATAAAAAAATGTAAATACATAAATATATATAAATGCACAACTTTATTAAGAATATAAATGAACCTGAAGGAAAAAAAAAAAAAAAAAAAAATATCATGACCCCTTTAATTGTAATTCCACTAAGACATTACTTATCTGTTTATTGCTAATGATTTCATACGAGGCCATTTTACTGTTTATCAGGCATTTTAGTTAGGCATCTTTTTTTTTCATATTTAACAAGCTGACCAACATGATACATTTAAAGAGCAGGTCATATGTTTTTTTTTTTTTTG
The DNA here is from genome assembly GCF_018340385.1 of Cyprinus carpio. Lineage (NCBI taxonomy): Eukaryota > Metazoa > Chordata > Actinopteri > Cypriniformes > Cyprinidae > Cyprinus > Cyprinus carpio. Next base: position 1,241,107 of record NC_056580.1, read on the forward strand.
TTTTTTTTTAAGTGTCCTAATATTGTGTTGGAGTCTCATACAACAGGTTTAAATGCATCTAAGGTCAGAAAACACTGTAGTTTTCCCAGAATATACATTTATACATAGAGTCATTTGTCCATGATTTCGAAATGGTTCGTTCGATTCAGTTCTGAGCTGTAAACCCCTTTCATAAGCCTACTCTGCTCTGATTGGTCAGCTGGCCAAGCCTGTTGTGATTTGCACAAAGACGAGCACTTGAGCAAGTTAGCGAGCACTACCATCTGTGTTGCCAAGTCCGCGGTTGTTTTTGATGTTGCGGGTTGTAGCAACCCCAATAACATCATAATTAGGCACTGGAATGCGAATTTACCAGGGGAACCCTGACTGAAAGGGTGTATTTTACACCCCAGAATATGATTTTTAAAGGGGGACCACCCTTGAAACACGATTGAGCTAGATTTGAGAAGCAATTGGAGGGGTTTTGTTGTGATCAACCTGGCAACCCTAACATGCACCTTTTTCATAAAACAATAATATAGTGCTCCAATCAGTTCTAAAAATAATGACATAACATGTAACACGTATGCAAGCGAATCATGCCAAAAGCAAAAGTTTAGCTGCTAAACTGTACACACTTAACAAAACAATAATGGTGGATATCTTAGCCAAGTGCTAACGTGACTAACTGATGAAACAATACAGTTTGAAAACCAAAATATGTCTACTGTAATATCTGAAGAATGACAGACAAAAGATGCTCCATGTCTTAACCTTTAATTATAATGTAGAACAGCTGTATCACATGCGCACCAGTCTAACTAACTCATCTCTCTCTACCAGGTATTTTACTCTCTGCATTAACCTTATAACTACATAGCACTTTCACAAAGATTATAAAGTCTGTGCGCTACACTACATTCTTTATTATTAAACAAAGTAATTAGAACAATGACAGTCTACATTAATTGACACATTCTTAGGAAATGTCTTGTATGTACCTGTATGTTGATTGTACAGCACTTTGTTCTGCAGGTGCAGTTGTAAAGGGCTTTATAAATGAAAGGAATGAATGAATGGATGAATGAATGAATGAAATAGTGGGTTCACAGTGAATTGTCAGAACTACAGGTGCATCTCAATAAATTAGAATGTCCTGGAAAAGTTCATTTGTTTCAGTAATTCGACTCAAATTGTGAAACTTGTGTATTAAATAAATTCATTGCACACAGACTGAAGTAGTTTAAGTCTTTGGTTCTTTTAATTGTGATGATTTTGGCTCACATTTAACAAAAACCCACCGATTCACTATCTCAAGAAATTAGAATATGGTGACATGCCAATCAGCTAATCAACTCAAAACACCTGCAAAGGTTTCCTGAGCCTTCAAAATGGTCTCTCAGTTTGGTTCACTAGGCTACACAATCATGCGGAAGACTGCTGATCTGACAGTTGTCCAGAAGGCAATCATTGAGACCCTTCACAAGGAGGGTAAGCCACAAACATTCATTGCCAAATAAGCTGGCCTTTCACAGAGTGCTGTATCCAAGCATGTTAACAGAACGTTGAGTGGAAGGAAAAAGTGTGGAAGAAAAAGATGCACAACCAACCGAGAGAACCGCAGCCTTATGAGGATTGTCAAGCAAAATTGATTCAAGAATTTGAGTGAACTTCACAAGGAATGGACTGAGGCTGGGGTCAAGGCACCAAGAGCCACCACACACAGACGTGTCAAGGAATTTGGCTACAGTTATCGTATTCCTCTTGTTGCGCCACTCCTGAACCACAGACAACATCAGAGGTGTCTTACCTGGGCTAAGGAGAAGAAGAACTGGACTGTTGCCCAGTGGTCCAAAGTCCTCTTTTCAGATGAGAGCAAGTTCTATATTTCATTTGGAATCCAAGGTCCTAGAGTCTGGAGGAAGGATGGAGAAGCTCATAGCCCAAGTTGCTTGAAGTCCAGTGTTAAGTTTCCACAGTCTGTGATGATTTGGGGTACAGTGTCACCTGCTGGTGTTGGTCCATTGTGTTTTTTGAAAACCAAAGTCACTGCACCCATTTACCAAGAAATTTTGGAGCACTTCATGCTTCCTTTTGCTGACCAGCTTTTTTCCTTTTCCAACAGGGTTTGGCACCTGCCCACACTGCCAAAAGCACCAAAAGTTGGTTAAATTACCATGGTGTTGATGTGCTTGACTGGCCAGCAAACTCACCAGACCTGAACCCCATAGAGAATCTATGGGGTATTGTCAAGAGGAAAATGAGAAACAAGAGAACAAAAAATGCATATGAGCTGAAGGCCACTGTCAAAGAAACCTGGGCTTCCATACCACCTCAGCACTTCCACAAACTGATCACCTCCATGCCACGCCGAATTGAGGCAGTAATTAAAGCAAATGGAGCCCCTACCAAGTACTGAGTACATGTACAGTAAATGAACATACTTTGCAGAAGGCCAACAATTCACTAAAAAGGTTTTTTATTTATTTATTTATTTAATAAATATATTTTTTTTAATTGGTCTTATGAAGTATTTTAATTTGTTGAGATGGTGAATTGGTGAGTTTTTGTTAAATGTGAGCCAAAATCATCACAATTAAAAGAACAGAAGACTTAAACTACTTCAGTCTGTGTGCATTGAATTTATTTGATACACGAGTTTCACAATTTGAGTTGAGTTACTGAAATAAATGAACTTCTCAAGGACATTCTAATTTATTGAGATGCACCTGTATTTCAGTAAAACAGTAATATCGTGCTTTACCTGGAAACCTAAAGCTGCACTAGGTATATGTCACATGTTAGCACAAAATGTGGATGTGGTTCAGAGACGCTTGTTGGTCCAAATAAAGAAGATTAGAAGCCAACAAAGATAAAAGGCAAGATTAGAGAAGCAGTCCTTGGTAAAATGGTTTGAATTCTATTGCTGTGGTTTTGTGGAACACAGTATCTTCTCGACACAGAGAGTGTATTTCGTGGGAAGGCAGGGATTATGCTAATGTGTTACTCAGTGACGTATACTGGTAACGGGCAGAAGATTCGGAAATATAATGATTCGTTAAGGCGATTCTGAGTCCACTCTTTCTTTTGAGAGACAATATCTTTATTTATCAAGCACTTTTTTGATTAACAACTTTTCAGACTGTTTACATTGAAGGATAGCTACCTTACAAACTGCAAAAGAGATATTTTTCGAAAACCCATATGACCTGCTCTTTAAAGAGCAATTATGTTCCTTCATTAGCTATTAGCTATTGCTTTGGATTAGCTATTTGGTCTCAGACAAATCAATCTATATTTAATCAGATTGAATGTCTTTAGAATAGAGCTTTGAAAAGTTTACATAGAAAGCAAATAAGATACAACCATTTTGATCTTAAAGGGGTCATATGATGCAATTTCAATTTTTCCTTTCTCTTTGGAGTGTTACAAGCTCTTGTTGCATAAAAAAGATCTGTAAAGTTGCAAAGACTAAAGTCTTAAATCCAAAGAGATATTCTTTATAAAAGTTAAGAGTCAACCACACCCCCCTAATACGGCTCATTCTAACACGCCCCCACATCTCTACCTCATTATGTGGTAAGATTTGCATAACACTGCCCAAATGTTCACACAAAGAAAGAAGTCATGACTTTTATTCTCTCTGTTGCCGCTGCTGCCATGTCGTGGAGTCGCTGTGGGTTTCATTGTGAAAGCGAAACTACTTTTTTTGGCCTTCCAAAAGAGGACATGATTAGAAATCAGTGGTTAAGTTGTATTTTAACACTGTCCCAGAACAGTTCAACCAAAATATAAAGTTGGGCAGTTCAAACATTGTAAGGACAGTCTGGCGCTTCTGACTCACAGCCTGTAAGTACGTTTTTTATATTTAAATAATTTGTCAATGATGATTTAAAGTCACTATAATCAGTAATTATGTCCCCACTGTATGCAACAAATGCCTTGTTTGTAATGGGTTTTGTTTGTTTTGTCTCATCTAGTGATGTCCGGATTGCGAACGAATCTTTCTCTTTAACCGGATATTCTTAGTGTTCACCAAATCGAACTGAATCTTTTGAAATGGTTCGCGGCTCCAGTACGCACTAATCCACAAATTACTTAAGTTATTCGGTTTATAAATGTGCCTTACACTCCCTCTGACGTGAAATAAACCAATATCCCGAGTTACTCAGTTACTCCTAACAGTACATTGACTGAATTGCTAAAAGAGAACCGATGATGGGATGTGCACGAGCAAAGCAACTGGACTGAGTCTGAGAGACGGCATAGTATGTTAAGGGGCATAACATTTCCGTCACGCGCTTGAGGCATTCGGCCAATCACAACGCACTGGATATCTGGCCAATCAGAGCATACCTCGCTTTTTCAAATCTGACAAGCTTTGCAAAAATCAACACGTTTCAGAAAGGCGGGGCATAGAGGAGAAACAATAATGTACATTGTATGGAAAACAATGTGTTTTTTTAACCTTAAACCGCATAAACACATTGCATTACACCAAATACACAAAATAATGTTCTTTTAGCAGCATCATATGACCCCTTTAAGTAAATATATGATTTTGAGTATTGCTCATTCAACTTGAGTTTAAATGTTTAAATGGTCTTGCCCCTATGTCCTTATGCATATATTTAAAGAGATCGCAGGGGAGCAGCTGATCCACCAGAGCAACTTCAAGTGGAAATTGTAAAACAAAAATATTGTGTAAAACATCTTTTCTTCTCTTCATCTTTTCTCTCAGTAAAGGGTGTAACATTTTGGAATTAATTGTCTGTTTAGTTAAACTCTGTTGCAAATTATAATATTTTTTAAAAGATATGAAATCTATAAAACCCTCTCTAGGGACAAGTGTTGCAAATTAGCTTCAGCTACAAGCACTATGGTACATGCATGGGATGACTGTATTTCAGTTTCATTTATGTTTATTGTATCTGTCCCTAAACTAATAAAACATTAAATGCATTAATTAATTAATTAATTAATTACACCCCTTTGCAAAATTGTGATATAAAAAAAAAAAAAAAAAAAAAGGAAAGACAAAAGTTTCTTCATATGTAATAAGTTGCCCATTATGAAAGTCATTAAGTAAATATGGAAAATTATTGCCTGTCTTTCGGTAATCCTGAGCACTATATTATGATAAATATTCAAATGTACAAAGACACTCAGGATTAACAACTAAATTCCCTATATTTCCCTTCAAGTTCATACATATTCAAGTTCATGTGTCTGTGTATATACATCTTATTTAAGCCTAACAACCTTATTTTTGTGAAATATTCTGCCTGAAACGTTGTGTGCTATCGTTATTACAACTTTATTTAAAAATGTCACTTGCTTCATATTTATAATATTCATTTGTAAGCGTGACTTACATGTATGTATATGCAGTAGATAGTCAAAGTTCAGAAATCATTGTACAGTATATACGTTCAGTTCTCAAGATGACTTTATAAAGATCCTTCACCATAATTTACATATTCAGTGTAGACAGAGTTTTCACAAACATGTCATATTTGTGTGATGGTGTGATCTGTGTGTGTTTCTCTCTTCTCAAGCATGAAGCATTTGCCGGCAGTGTTAACTTGCACATTAGCAGTTAGCATCAGCTTCAACAATTAATGAATGTTAATCTTTAATTATGCTAATTGCATTTGAAATAAGCTTAAACGGTTAGACAGCAAGGCTAGGTGAGACAGCCAAGTTAAAAACATGTTAAGTAGCTTGAAAATCAAAGAGTAGCGATAACCCTCACAAACATCAACACTTCTGTCATATCTTCTGAGCAATCACTCAGACTTCTTCATTTAATAGCACTAACAGTTTTTTTTTTCTTGCCTTATATGAACAGTTTTCACAAGGAATTTCAGGAATTCAGTACTGAATGTGTATTAAAAAAAAAAACAACAACAACAAAGTGTTGAAGAACAAAGTGTGTCACTTTCATAAATAGAGTTCACGAATATACAGCTAGAGTAAAAGTATGGAGGTTTACACGTGTTACTTTTCATCAAGCAGGTCAAAATGAAATATATTTCACATTCTCATTCTGTTAAAAGGAAATAATTATAAATAACATTGATTTAAATCTGCAGTGCGCTCTATTATTAAAATCATGCTAAAAGAATTACTTGAGGCGATGTCTGCTTTTATTAAAGGTTTCATTTCAGATCAAAGAGCATCCTTGATAATGTCACACCAGCCAACGCGAGTCAAGTCAAGACTGTATTTGCCACTCCTAAAAGTACACACAAAAAACAGTGTGCATTTTACACTTTCCAAGAACAATAGCAGATCCTAAAAAAACTATGTTCATACTCATCGAAATGAAAAAGAGGGAAGAGTTCACCTGACATGCTGTATGCACACCGTCAGACACAAGCAGCCACGAATAAGTCATTAAATATATGTAAATGAAGAGCGTTGGCAGAGAGCTAGCACATAATAGCATGCACAAGGGACAAATGGAGAAATGGATCCTGGGTAGTGATTAATTTATCTGATGATGCCTCTAGTGAGGAATTTTAGGTCACAAATGAAGTGACAAGATGACAAATTACCATTTTAAGGAATTTACTGGGAATCGTTAAGGAACAATTGTCAGGTAGTTTGTGGCAGGCTGAGAGAATGGTAGAAATATAGTTTTTCCCTAACAGATCTGTATAATGAATTATCTTATATTAAGATTCTTATTCACAGTGCTTGTTTGATTAGCTGTAATGCATGGAGTACTTCAGTCTAAATTGTAAATTCATTTAGCGGAGATTCAGCACAATTAAACTGGTAGACGACGGGGGGTGAAGACAGAGAGACAGGAAGAGAAACAAAGTGTCTGCCGTTGCACTGAATCACCGATCCATGTCCGACCTGCTGTGTTTTTATTTGAATGTTTACCATTTTTTTTAAATTCACAAGTTAAGTAAGAATTAATGAAGGGAGTTTGTCTTGTAGTCCTTTTGGCTCTTTAAAATTATTATTTGTCCCTAAAACTACCATTTTTGGAAACTACACATAAATGATAAATAGGTATGTTGACTAGATAGATAGATAGATAGATAGATAGATAATACACACTTCACAAATTATGCTTATTTGAGTGATACAGTATGGATATTAAATTATTATTATTATTATTATTATTATTATTATTATTATTATTATTATTTTTTACCATAACCTAACATGTGTTTCAAGTTTTATTTAATGGATTATTTAATGCATTATTAAACAGTAAAATAGGAACTGGTCTATCTCAAAATGCTTAGATAGTCTGTAGCCTTGGCACTAAAGATTGCAATTTATGTCATGTACTCCTCAAATACTGTTCAAACTGTGTAAATCTGGGACATTTTACTGTTAGTGTTAGGATGAATTAAGCACAGTCAATTAAGCACAACACTGTACCAAAGATTCGGCTGGAAAACACTGACAGTCAAATTTACAAAGCTCATTACTAACACATAGGACACTCACTGCCTATACAAATACCTTCCAGAGGGGCCCACACCAAAATTGGATTTCCCCTCCAAAAGTTGACAAATCCTCACAATGATCCATTTCTCTGTCTGCCTGTGCTCTCCTCCCAGACTCAGAAACTAAACTGATTTATTGATTATTTAATGAGGTTTTTAATCACATGTCAAGATGTCAGAGGCAGTACTCTCAAGAAATACATCAAAGCTTCCTCTCTGGGCATGATTTAAAGAGTTTCATTTTAAAAAGCTGCACTCTACTAATCTAAGAGGTGAATGTTAAATACGGAAGAATGGCAGAATGATACAGCAAGTTCTCAATGGAAAGAAATGGAGTGTTCAGTAAACATGCTTGGGAAAAAAAGGGAAAGAAAAAAAAGTTTAATTTCATTTGATTTTACATCATTGTACGCAAGGGCCACATGTACCAGTCTGTGAAAGTGTGCAGGCATGGAAGTAGTGATTAAGTCATGCTGTACATACCTCTACAGTGCAGTAAATAAATAAATACATATTTATAAATATATGAAAATTGCAGGAATCTTAACATTTTGATTTATTATATATATATATTTTTTTGTTTTGTTTTGTTTTTTCAAATAAACAAATTATATTTTAGTTTAGAAAATAATCAGTACAATTCTTATTTACAGATTTACACATCATTAGCTAACCTCTGAGGTTGCCCTTGAGGTAAAGGCTCTTGCCTAATCTCTCAGGTGGTTCATATGAGGTGCAGTATTCACATAGTGTGTGAGCCTTCGTGCATTTGCTGTCATTAATAACTGTCTCATATGGGACACTTCGTCACCTTGGAGTTATAAGTTCCTCTTCAGGAACTCGAGCTGCGTCGGTGACGCTTTGGGGAACGCCCTCAGCGTGAACCGCTCTGAATCACGTGTGTAATCAGTCCAATGGATGGGCGAGACGTCATAGGCGGGTGACGTCAGAGACCAGGAAGCTTAAAAGCAAGTGCGGTGAAGCCGGCATTAGCCTTCTGTCTTCAGCAAGCGCTCTGTGTGTGTCAGTTGCTATCTGTTTGTGAGTCTTATTTAGTGTTGTTTGTCCACTGATAAGCTCCATTTGTCAAAGACTTCAATCAAGAGAAGTCTTGGGTGAGAGCAGGCAGCGTTCAGGTTGTGTGTTTTCCCTGCCCGCAAAGAAAAAGGGTAGGGACACACGCAGTTTGTGTGTTGTCTGCTTGAGAGTGAAGCGCGCAGAATCAGCTCTCGAGGGAGTTGACGGCTGCGATGCGAGCATTTTGCTTCACTCTCAGAAGGCTCTCTTTGAGGAGGGAGCCTTCACTGGTGTTTCTTGCAGTGCCAGGGTTTCGCTTTCGGATCCGCTGGAAGGAATGTAGACGGGCAAGTCCCTATCTTCTTCCTGAACCACCGGATCCGGCGCCCGCTCTCGGGGTTTCGGAAGCCCGCGTTTGCGGTACTTTCTCCCCGGTGAGAGGGCGCGACGCTCTTCCTGTCTTTCTCTGAGGAGATTGATGTGGAAGGCTTCGATGAGCTCGCCAGTTGCACAAGCATCAGTTACACAAGCATCAGTTACACAAGCATATTATGCTGATATTATAATGAGCAGCTTTAATGAGGAGTGGAGCTCACGCAGTCAGCTCTCGGGGGGCTGATTGTGCTTTTCTCGCAGTTAAGTGCTCCGCTCTCGCCGGGCACGCTCCGAGGAGTGTACGCTCCGAGGAGTGTACGCTTAGAGCTCGTTCTCGAGGTTTGGAAGCCCGCGCTGCGGTTTCTTCCCCCTCTGAGACAGAGCTCGCTGCTGCATGCTTTTCTCGCTGCTCTCGCCAGGCACGCTCCGAGGAGTGTGTCCGTGCGTGCGATCTCGCGGTTGCGGTCCTGCTGCTGCTGAGGCACGGCGGCGACCGAGATCACGGGAATTGCACATGATCTGGCGAACGGGTTGGAGACGGCTCGTCCTATCTCCACCCGTGTTCACTAGATCTAGAGCTCGTTCTCGAGGTTTGGAAGCCCGCGCTGCGGTTTCTTCCCCCTCTGATGCGGAGCTCGCTGCAGCATTCATCTTTCTCTGAGGAGATTGATGTTGTTTGTGTGACTGAGTGCAAAAAAAAAAAAAACATATATATATATATATATATATATAAAAAAAAAAAAAAAACAGGAGCGCGCTGCCGACGCAACGTGTATATTTCTTGATTTCGTTTGATGTGAATCTTTCTAAACCAGACCGTGTTTACTCGTCTGGTTATTGACTACATTTAATTCTGAGGAATAAATTGAAATATTTATCTGACTATGACAGTTAGATGTACAGGGGCTCCTGGGTTGTAATTTCTCGAGTGAGAACACGTGTTTACCTCTCTTCCTCTGAGGAGGTTGAGGCAGTCAGGGGCTGCTGGGAGCAGTCCCAAGCCTACCGTGTTCCAGCCCCTCGCGCCGGGGGTGTCACTTCTTGTACTCCGCTGATGCTAGAGTCAGAGTGGCGCTCTCAGGCTGAAGGCTTCTAGTGGAAAGCAGTTCTGCGGACCGTCATTTTCGCTAGAGAGCCTTCGTCATAACATCCTGACGCATAAGGCTTAGGACTTTTTGAGGGCCAGCTCCCTCTGGGGAAGAGCAGTGTACACCGCATTACACGGTGCACGTCTCTCCTCAGGGCCCTCAGGAGATTGATCTGCCAACCCTGCCAGTGTTCCAGGGCGCAGCGATCTCCAGCGAGCGCTTCTCTCAGTTACCGCCCGGAAACGTAGCGGTGCTAAGAGGCTCGCGATCTCTACGGAGGTCCCTAGAGCAGCTAGTACGGTCGTCCCCTGCCGGTCGGCCGCTTCAGGGCACCGAGCTAGTGGCTCTAGGCGCACCAGAGGCCAGTCTCGCGAGACTGGTTCCCCTACGAGGTCACATGGCAGTATGGGAGTCCCTGCCAAGTGTACTTCATGGGGTCCTGCCCCGAGCAGGATCTGGTCTAGTCTTCCTAGCAGACGACGTGGGTCTGAGGACCATCGTTTTAGGAGACTTCAGCTATGAGAGTCCTGATGCTGTGGCTCAGGACCTCAGAGGGCAGGCCCCTCTGTGGAAGAGCGGTATACACCGCATTACACGGTGCCCGTCTCTCCACAGTGCCCTCAGGAGATCGATCTGCCAACCCTGCCGGTGTTCCCAGGGCGCAGCGGTCTCCGGCGAGCGCTTCTCTCAGTTACTGCCCGGAAACGTAGCGGTGCTAAGAGGCTCGCGACCTCCTGGGAGGTTTCCAGAGCAGCTAGTTTGGCTGTCTCCTGCTGGTGCGCCGCTTCAGGGCACCGAGCTAACTGCTCTGATGACACCAGAGATCAGTCTCGAGAGGCTGTTTCCCTTAGTAGACTATTTGGCAGCGTGAAAACTACTGCCAAATGTGTCTCAGTGGGTCCTGCACACTGTAGTGAGAGGCCACAGAATCCAATTCGGTTCTCTTCCGCCTCAATTCAATGGGGACCTTTCCACCTTGGTGAGCCCCGAGCAGGCTCTGGTAATGGAACAGAAGTAGACACTCTCCGAGGACGAAGGCCATTGAGGTGGTCCCTCCTCCCGTTGCAGAGTCCGGGTGCTACAGCCGGTACTTCACTGTTCAGAGGAAGGATGAGGTGTTGAGTCCTATTTTAGATCTGCATTTCTTGAACCGCTCAGTCAGGGGACTGAAGTTCAGCACGCTTGCACAGACCAAGTCCGAGGACTGGTGTGTCACGATCTATCATAAGATGCACTTCTCCATCCTTCCTCATTGGAAGTTCCTGAGGTTTGCTTTTGGGGGCAAAAGCCTACCAATACGGTTCTTTCTCTGGCCTTGCACTCTCACCACACGCTTTCACAACTCAACCACATCGAAGATTGGTTGATATTAGCTTGATCAGAGCGGTTGGCGGTTCGGCATCGAGATGTCGTTCTCGCTCACATGAAAGAGCTGGGGTTAAGACTTAACACCAAGAAAAGTGTGCATTCTCCAGTACAGAGAACCACTTATCTGGGCGTGGTGTGGGATTGGACCACGATGCAGGCACGTATGTCACCTGCTCGGATCGAGTCGATCCTCACTCCAGTCGCGAGAGTGAGAGAAGGCCGGTCACTCTCTGTCAAGCAGTCTTGGAGATTGCTGGGTCTGATGGCAGCTGCGTCTAACATGAATACTATTGGCCTGCTGTACATGAGATCCCTACAGAGGTGGCTCAAGACCAAGGGGTTCTCCCCGAGGGGAAACGCACTTCGCATGATAAAGGTCATGCGGCGCTGCCTACGTGCCTTGGACATGTGGAGGAAGCCTTGGTTCTTGTCTCAGGGCCCGGTGCTGGGAGCTCCTTGTCACCGCGTAACGCTGGCTCGGGTGCGGTCATGAGTGGCCATCCTGCCCGCGGTCTGTGGAGTGGTCACCATCTGACATTGCATATAAACTGCCTGGAGATGCTGGCCGTGCTTCGAGCTCCTGGACCTGAGAGATCACCATGTGTTGGTGCGCACAGACAACACAGCGGTGGTCTCTTACATCAACCACCAAGGAGGTCTGCGCTCACGCCGTTTGTACAAACTAGCGTACCAGATCCTTGTGTGGTCCCAGGACGAACTCCTCTTGCTGAGAGCAGTCCACATTCCTGGGCATCTAACACGGGAACAGACATCCTGTCGAGGCAGGGGCTGAGGCCCGGGGAATGACGGCTTCACACCGAGGTGATGAAGCACAGTTGGAGAGGTTGGCCAGACTCGGGTGGTTCTGTTTGCAACTCGAGAGACATTGCACTGTACTCTCTGGCTTCCTCTGACTCATCCAGCTCCACTTGGACGTCATGGTAAAGATGTGGCCGAGGCTTCATCTGTACGTTTTTCCCCCGATTGCTCTGCTCCCGGGAGTTCTGGAGAGAATGCGCTGGGACGGAGTCCGGCTGCTGTTAGTAGCCCCGTTCTGGCCGGGCCGGGTATGGTTTTGGGCCTGATTTCTCTTTTTGACGGCACTCCATGGGAGGTTTCCGTCAGGAGAGATCTCCTCTTGCAGGCGGAGGGTGCGCCCCCGCATGGAGCTTAGAGGCTGGAGGTCTCTCAACCGAGGTTGTTGAGACTGTTCTCCAATCCAGATCTCCCTCAATGAGGAAACTGTATGTCTTGAAGTGGAAGTTTTTCACTTCTTGGTGCGGAGACCGCCAGCTCGACCCACTCAACCCACAAGTTGGTACAGTGCTGGAGTTCCTGCAGGCCCTTCTCTCCACAGGGTTGACCCACTCCACCCTGAAGGACAATTGGACAAGCTTTTGGGGCAGACCTGACTTGTTGAAAAGAGATGGTCTTCATTCCTCTTGGGGTGGTGCTGCTCTTCTCTCTAGTCAAGTCAAGTCATCTTTATTTATATAGTGCTTTAAACAAAAAAGATTGGGTCAAAGCAACTGAACAACATCAATTAGGAAAGCAGTGTGTCAATAATGCAAAATGACGGTTAAAGGCAGTTCATCATTGAATTCAGTGATGTCATCATGCAGCTCAGTTCAGTTTAAATAGTATCTGTGCAATAATTTGCAATCAAGTCAACGATATTGCTGTAAATGAAGTGTCCCCAACTAAGCAAGCCAGAGGCGACAGCAGCAAGGAACCAAAACTCCATCAGTGACAGAATGGAGAAAAAAAAAAACCTTGGGAGAAACCAGGCTCAGTTGGGGGGCCAGTTCTCCTCTGGCCAGACGAAACCAGAAGTTCAATTCCAGGCTGCAGCAAAGTCAGATTGTTCAGAAGAATCATCTGTTTCCTGTGGTCTTGTCCCTGTGGTCGTCTGAGACAAGGTTTTTACAGGGGATCTGTCTCTGGGGCTCTAGTCCTGGTCTCCGCTGTCTTTCAGGGCTGTAGAGGTCCTTTCTAGGTGCTGATCCACCATCTGGGCTGGATACATACTGGATTCAGGTGACTGCAGTGACCATCTGACTTGGATACAGACTGGATCTGGTGGCTACGGTGACCTCGGAATAAGAGAGAAACAGACTAATATGAGCGTAGCTGCCATTCTTCTAACGATGTAGCAAGTACATCGGGTGTTATGGGAAGTGTTCCCGGTTCCGGTTTACCTAATTAATGCAGCCTAAAAATCCTTAAACGGATTTGGATATTAGAAGTGTATTAGTATGTTATGTGTAAGCCAGGTTAAACAGATGGGTCTTTAATCTAGATTTAAACTGCAAGAGTGTGTCTGCCTCCCGAACAATGTTAGGTAGGTTATTCCAGAGTTTGGGCGCTAAATAGGAGAAGGATATGCCGCCCGCAGTTGACTTTGACATTCTAGGTATTATCAAATTGCCAGAGTTTTGAGAACGGAGCGGATGTGGAGGACTATAATGTAACAAGAGCTCGTTCAAATACTGAGGTGCTAAACCATTCAGGGCTTTATAAGTAATAAGCAAGATTTTAAAATCTATACGATGTTTGATAGGGAGCCAGTGCAGTGTTGACAGGACCGGGCTAATATGATCATACTTCCTGGTTCTAGTAAGAACTCTGCTGCATTTTGGACTAACTGGAGTTTGTTTACTAAGCGTGCTGAACAACCACCCAATAGAGCATTACAATTGTCTAACCTTGAGGTCATAAACGCATGGATTAACATTTCTGCATTTGACATTGAGAGCATAGGCCGTAATTTAGATATAATTTTGAGATGGAAAAATGCAGTTTTACAAATGCTAGAAACGTGGTTTTCTAAGGAAAGGTTGCTATCAAATAGCACACCTAGGTTCCTAACTGATGACGAAGAATTGACAGAGCAGCCATCAAGGCTTAGACAGCGTTCTAGGTCATTACATGCAGAGCTTTTAGGCCCTATAATTAACACATCTGTTTTTTCAGAATTTAGCAGTAAGAAATTACTCGTCATCCAGTTTTTTATATCGACTATGCATTCCGTTAGTTTTCCAATTTGGTATGTTTCGCCGGGCCCCGAAGAAATATAGAGCTGAGTATCATCAGCATAACAGTGAAAGCTAACACCGTGTTTCCTGATGATATCTCCCAAGGGTAACATATAAAGCGTGAAGAGTAACGGCCCTAGTACTGAGCCTTGCGGTACTTCATACTGCACTTGTGAACGATATGATACCTCTTCATTCACTGCTACGAATTGATGGCGGTCATATAAGTACGATTTAAACCATGCTAATGCACTTCCATTAATGCCAACAAAGTGTTCTAGCCTATGCAAAAGAATGGTGTTGTCAATAGTGTCGAACGCAGCACTAAGATCCAATAGCACTAATAGAGAGATACAACCCCGATCAGATGATAAGAGCAGGTCATTTGTAACTCTAAGGAGAGCAGTCTCAGTACTATGATACGGTCTAAATCCTGACTGGAAATCCTCACAGATTACATTTTTCTCTAAGAAGGAATATAATTGTGAGGATACTACCTTTTCTATTATCTTGGAAAGAAAAGGGAGGTTTGAGATCGGTCTATAATTAACTAGTTCTTTGGGGTCAAGTTGTGGTTTTTTGATGAGAGGCTTAATAATAGCCAGTTTGAAGGTTTTGGGGACATACCCTAATAACAATGAGGAATTAATAATAGTCAGAAGAGGATCTATGACTCCTGGAAGCACCTCTTTTAGGAGCTTAGATGGAATAGGGTCTAACATACATGAAATATGGCACATAGTCTTAGAATTTCTACTTGACTAACTGGGGCCCAGGTCAGAAAGCAGACAGACTGGCTAAACCTGCTAGCCGCCTCACGTCACAGAAGTCAGTTAATTCTCAGCACATAGAGACTCTTTCACCTAGATATCACACTATACAGACTGTGTCTGTTCCCCGGGCTAGAAAATACAAAAAACGTCCAAACCAATTTAAGAGCAACAATTTAATTGAGGTTTAACAAATAAAAAACAGATGCAATACAGATAAACAAATGATAAAGCTTGGCTTACTGAATATCAGGTCCCTGTCTACCAAAGCACTTTTTGTAAATAATATGATCACTGATCATAATCTAGATGCACTCTGTTTGACAGAAACTTGGCTAAAACCTGATGATTACATTATTTTAAATGAGTCTACACCCCAAGATTACTGTTATAAACATGAGCCATGTCCAAAAGGTAAATGGGGGAGGTGTTGGTGATTTTAATATCCATGTTGATAATGAAAAAGATGCATTGGGATCAGCATTCATAGACATTCTAAACTCTATTGGGGTTAGACAACACATCTCAGGACCTACTCATTGTCGAAATCATACTCTAGATTTACTCTCACATGGAATTGATGTTGATGGTGTTGAAATTATGCAGCCAAGCGATGATATCTCAGATCATTATTTAGTTTTAGTTTTGAGAGGAGCTTACAAAGCCCCCCCCCCCCCCCCCCCCCCCCCACTTTGGTGCCTCAGACCACATCACAGTCATGCTAATGCCTGCATACAGACCGCTCGTTAAAGTCGCCAAACCAGTTCGCAAACAAATACAAGTGTGGCCGGAAGGGTCATCAGAGGTTCTTCAAGACTGTTTTGACAACACTGACTGGAATATGTTTAAGCAGGCTGCCACGTACAATAACACCACAGACCTCCAAGGGTACTCAGAGACTGTCACTGACTACATCACCAAGTGTATTGATGATGTAACAGTCACAAAGACCATCACTGTCTGGGCCAACCAGAAGCCGTGGATGAAAGGGGAGGTCTACAGTTCTCTGTAGACCTCTAGGCAGAACGCTGCCTTCAGAGCTGGAGATGAGGTGGGCCTGAGGACAGCTAGGGCCAACCTATCCCGTGGCACCAGACAGGCTAAGAGACAGTACTCCAGGAGGATAGCCCATCTCCCTGCTGAACGAGCTGAACGCCTTCTTCACTCGCTTTGAGGAACAAAACAGCACCACTGCACAGAAGACTCCACCTCCTCCCGATGACCAGGTGATGACGCTGACCCCAGACAGCATGAGAAGATCCCTCAGCAGGATAAACGTTCGCAAAGCTCCGGGTCCTGACAACATCCCTGGGCGTGTACTGAGAGACTGTGCAGCACAACTCACTGATGTCTTCACAGACATTTTCAACATCTCACTTAGTCACGCTGTTATTCCCACATGCTTCAAAGCTACCACCATCATTCCAGTCCCGAAGAAGCCGTCTCCATCCTGCTTCAATGACTACCGTCCTGTTGCACTTACTCCTATTCTCATGAAGTGCTTTGAACGGCTAGTCATGCACCATATCAAGTCTGCCAACCCCACCCCCCACCCCCGGACCCATTCCAGTTTGCATATTGGTCCAACCGCTCGACCAATGACGCCATCGCAACTGCACTCCGCTCAGCACTCACACATATAGACAAAATGGACTCATACATCAGAATGCTGTTCATAGACTTCAGTTCAGCATTCAATACAATCATACCTCAACAGCTCATTTACAAACTGGTCAGGCTGGGACTCAACACTTCGCTGTGCAACTGGCGGTTGGACTTTCTGACTGGAAGACCTCAGGCAGTATGGGTCGGCAGCAACACATCCAGTACCATCACACTGAACACTGGGGCCCCCCAAGGATGTGTGCTGAGCCCCCTCCTCTTCACTCTGCTGACCCACGACTGCACACCGTCACACAACTCCAACCTCTTTATTAAGTTTGCGGATGACACAACTGTGGTGGGTCTCATTAGCAACACACATGACAAAAACTACAGGAGCGAGGTGAGCCGCCTGGCCGGGTGGTGCAGTGACAACAATCTTCCTCTGAACGTGGAGAAGACAAAGGAGATTGTTGTTGACTTCAGGAGAGTGCACACTCAGTGACCATCAGTGGTGTGACTGTGGAGAGAGTGAGCAGCACCAAGTTCCTGGCTGTGCACATCACAGAGGACCTCTCCTGGACTGAAAACACAGCAGCACCGGCCAAGAAAGCACAGCAGCATCTCTACTTCCACCGCAAACTGAGAAGAGCCAGAGCCCCGGACCCCATCATGTGCACCTTCTACAGAGGCACCATCGAGAGCATTCTAACGAGCTGCATCACTGTGTGGAAGACCCTTCAACGCATAGTGAGAGCAGCTGACAAGATCATTGGTGTCTCTCTCCCCTCCCTCCAGAACATTTATGGAACCCGTCTCACTCGCAAAGCCCTGATCCCACACACCCGTCACACAGCTTCTTCAGTCTGCTGCCATCAGGGAGGAGACTGCGGAGTCTCCAGGCCAGAACCAGCAGATTAAAGGACAGCTTCATTCAACAGGCTGACAGGAAGCTGAACTCACTCCCGAACTTGCCCCCCCACTTCCCTCTTCTGCCCCATGCACCACTGAACTATGAACCCCCACCCCCAAGATCCCACATTCCCAGGTCCTTCCACTCCTCCCTCCCACTAACATACGATGACATGCACCAGTCACTTTGTGCAGCATTGGTCTGCTAACTACCTCATTCAGCATAGAACTGACGTCATTCAACTACCTCTTCAGTCAGTTTCAATAAAAGAACTGCTCTCTGAGCCCTTTGTCACTTTTTGTCACCTTTGTCATCAGACTGAATAAGTTTGTTCACTTCACTGGTTTGCACTCTATCTGCCATGTACCTTGCGCTGCTTTATTTTAACTTTATTTTTTTTACATGCCCTTATTTGTATAGTTGTATTTTATATTTTATATTTAAACTATATCTATTTGGATTTTTAGGCTCTACTGTTAGTGTAATCTGTATGCACCATGGGTCTGAGAGTAACGCAATTTCAATTCTCTGTATGTATGTACTGTACAGGTGGAAGAATTGACAATAAAGCAGACTTGACTTGACTAGGGGGCATATATGTTGCACACAGGTAAGTGTAGAGGGGGGTTCAGTGGGTGCTAGAACACCTGCCCCTTTCCCCATAATGGCCAAAGTGCCCTTTTGTTAATGCATTTTTTTTTTTTTTGTAATTAAACTCCCTTTTGTAAAGGCCTTGCCCGCTTTGGATTACTCTTGTCTTGCCCGTGATATACCTGTACATTGTCTGACCCTTGCCTGTTTTGACCATGTTTATGAATAAAGCTTTGCACATGGATCCGCACGTCTCACGTCTTGTCAGCCCCGTTACAAGCATATGTCCCCAAAACCTTCAAACTGGCTGTTATTAAGCCTCTCATAAAAAAAAAAAAAAAAAAAAAAAAAAAAACACAATTGACCCCAAAGAACTAGTTGATTACAGACTGATCTCAAATCTCCCTTTCCTGTCCAAGATACTAGAAAAGGTAGTATCCTCACAATTATTTTCCTTCTTAGAGAAAAATGGTATCTGTGAGGATTTCCAGTCAGGATTTAGAGCGTATCATAATACAGAGACTGCTCTAATTAAAGTTACAAATAACCTGCTCTTATCATCTGATCATGGTTGTATCTCTCTATTAGTGCTATTGGATCTTAGCACTGCGTTTGACACTATTGACCACAACATTCTTTTGAATAGACTAGAAAACTTTGTTGGCATTAATGGAAGTGCATTAACATGGTTCAAATTTTACTTATAATGACCGCCATCAATTTGTAGCAGTGAAGAGGTATCATATCGATCACAAGTGTAGTATGGAGTACCTCAAGGTTCAGTACTAGGGCCGTTACTCTTCACACTTTACATGTTACCCTTGGGAGATATCATCAGGAAACACGGTGTTAGCTTTCACTGTTATGCTGATGATACTCAGCTCTATATTTCTTCGGGGCCCGGTGAAACTTACCAGTTTGAATAACTATCGGAATGCATAGTCAATATAAAAAATAAATAAATAAATAAATAAAAAAAATACTGGATGGTGAGTAATTTCTTCTAAATTCTGAAAAAAAAACAGAGGTGTTAATTATAGGACCTAGAAACTCTGCATGTAACAACCTAGAACACTGTCTAAGACTTGATGGCTGCTCTGTCAATTATTCGTCATCAGTTAGAAACCTAGGTGTGCTATTTGATAGCAATCTTTATATAATATATATATAATAATATATCTAAATTACGAGCTATGCTTTCAATGTCAAATGCAGAAATGTTAATACATGCATTTATGACCTCAAGGTTAGATTATTGTAATGCTTTGTTGGGTGGTTGTTCTGCATGCTGCAAACTCCAGCTGGTCCAAAATGCAGCAGCTAGAGTTCTTACTAGAACCAGGAAGTATGACCATATTAGCCCAGTTCTGTCAACACCACACTGGCTGCCTATTGAAAAGCCCTGTCACTTTGCATTATTGACACACTATTTTCCTAATTAATGCTGTACAGTTGCTTTGACACAATCTGTATTGTTAAAAGCGCTATATAAATAAAGGTGACTTGGCTTGACAATAAAACATGGTGCAAATTATAACTGAATAGATTATTATTGCCACTTCCATAGACATCAGTGTGTATTTTACAAACTATAAATGTATTGTTTTGCTAGTACTTATGTGTATTTAGATGTCTGAAACCTAAAACAAGCATTATATGGTTGAAAACACTGAATAGTTATAATAATATGACAAGTGCTCAGCGTGTCCGTCTATGGCTCAAGTCAAGTCAAGTCACCTTTATTTATATAGCGCTTTAAACAAAAAAAGATTGCGTCAAAGCAACTGAATGACATTAATTAGGAAAACAGTGTGTTAATAATGCAAAATGACAGTTAAAGGCAGTTCATCATTGAATTCAGTGATGTCATAATGCAGCTCAGTTCAGTTTAAATAGTATCTGTGCAATAATTTGCAATCAAGTCAACGATATCGCTGTAAATGAAATGTCCACAACTAAGCAAGCCAGAGGCGACAGCGGCAAGGAACCAAAACTCCATCGATGACAGAATGGAGAAAAAACCTTGGGAGAAACCAGGCTCAGTCGGGGGGCAGTTCTCCTCTGACCAGACGAAACCAGCAGTTCAATTCCAGGCTGCAGCAAAGTCAGATTGTACAGATTGCTCAGTGCCAGGAAAAGCGCAAAAGCAGATTTGCATTCAGCAGTTGATCACATGATGCATTGAATGTTCTAATCACACCAGTGTGATTGAACGCATTACAGCGTTAAGCAGAGAATAGGCTTGTTCGAGATGCATCATCGCTGAACAGAACGATCAGTGTATGACATCAAAGTACCGCGAGTGCAATTCAAAAGCATAAAGAGTCGTCTGCTCTATTATGGCTCTTGCGGTATGTTGATGTCGTTTTAATGATTGTTCTGTGCAATGCCGATCAGAGTATGTGAGCGTAGAGGAGCGGCAACGATTTTCCCTCTGCGCTCAGAGCATTTAATAATCACTTTGCTCCAGCTAAGCTCCGGGTTCACAATTTCCCGCTCCACTCCACACTCATTGATACCAGAAACATCCCTCCACCTTTTCTCTGTGTCTAAAGTATCTCAGTTTGAAATGTTATGTTCATAACGTAGCCTATATAGATAAAAAAAAAATAAAAAAAAAATAAAAATAAAATAAATAAATACATAAATAATTAATTAAATAACAGGAGAGTTTCAAAGTGGCTTAGGCTATTGTGTGCAAACTTTTTTTCCTACCACTTGCCAAACTAATAGCATGGTTGTCAGCATTAAAGGGTATAATTGCTGCTTTATGCTGTGCAAATTCTGTTTGTGATGCAAATAACAGTACATTTTCGTCAGCTATTTTATCTACAGATTGATGCATTGCTTACAGATTTCTGCTCATTCAAAATCAGATACAGATGAAGTAGCACTGTAAAATTACATTTGTTTGAATGCATTATTGCAAAAGCAATTGCATGTGAATGTGCTGTACCTTTTTAAATCATGATTCAACCCAAAAATATTCAGTAAAAGGAACAGACAAACTCCTTGAGAACTATAACTTCCCGCTCGGCTATTGCCATCATTATAACCTTCTGATCTGAGAGATCCATCTGTATCAAGCTTTAGCTAAATATGTTTAACATGTGATTCTTGCTAAATATGCAGTTATATTACTGGCTGTTGGCATGAATTGTGATGATTACTTGTGATGTAGCGGTGGTGGAGCGCTCTTGGAGCAAGTGAAAACCACGACGCTCCAACTTTTAAAATATCCGCACCTCCCTCCAGTCAAAATCACACCACTCCACTCTGCGCTCTGCTCCCACTCCACTCCACTCACATACTCTGGCGCCGATGCATCTCGAACAAGCCTATTGTTCAGTGGTGGACGAAGTACACAAATCAAGTACTTGAGTAAAAGTACAGATACTGTATGTATAATAAAATATTACTCGAGTAAAAGTAAAAGTACTTCTTTATCAATTTTACTCGAGTGAAAGTACAAAAGTACTTGTTGACATGGACTACGCTGACGAGAGTGATGTACGTTAGTAATGTTCACTGTGAAGCTTACACTGCGATGTACATGAGAGAAAACAGATTTGACCATCTGATTTTCACCAGTAAGAAAAAAATGTTTTAAAGTTGGTTGTTTAGCAGAACACCTGTTGATGCTTTATATTTAGTTAATTTAGCCACTGTATTGAATAAGTACCTGGGATTATGTTTGTTTTCTTCTAAAAGAGATGCAAAGTAATCAGATCTAGCCGTTTTTAATGCTTTTCTGTAAGACAGAGTACTTTCCCACCAAGCAATGCGGAATACCTCTAGTTTTGTTTTCCTCCAGCTGTGCTCCATTTTTTTTTCTCTTTAGGGTGCGAGTGTGCTCATTATACCACAGCGTCAGACTGTTTTCCTTAATCTTGTTTGAGCGTAAAAGAGCAACTGTATCTAAAATGCTAGAAAAGAGAGAGTTTCTGTTACATCATCAAGTTGTTCTGAGGTTTTGGTATTTGATATTCTAAGGAATTGGGATAAATCAGGAAGATTACTTACAAAGCAGTCTTTTGTGGTAGAAATGATGGTTCTACCATACTTGTAACAAGGAGCAGAATTTACAGTTTTAGCTATATTAAGTTTGCACAAGACTAGATAATAATCTGAGATATCATCGCTTGGCTGCATAATTTCAACACCATCAACATCGATTCCATGCGACAGTATTAAATCTAGAGTATGATTTTGACAGTGAGTAGGTCCTGAGACATGTTGTCTAACCCCAATAGAGTTTAGAATGTCTATGAATTCAGTACCTGAATTCATCAATTCATCTGTAAGAAACCAGAAGACATAAACTTAAAATTCTAAGAGATCTGAACAAAGTTGAATGTATTTTAAATATGTACAATATTTTGCTGCACTTATTTTAATGTTAATTTACATTTTAACATTCATGTTTCAGTGCTCTGGAATGTTTTTGACAATGGGACAGTCCTAGATCCTTTTAGTTTTAGATTTTTTTTATTTTTTTTTAGCTTATTAACTTTCAAAATATTTTTTTTATTGTTGTTGTTGTATGATATTCCTTTTTGGCTGATGCCATTATTCCCTCATATTTTTTAAAACCTCCCCTCGTATGAAGACCACTTACAACAAAATAAATAACTCATGAAAAAAAATCACCACTACTTCTTCTTAAAAAAAATAATTCTTCACTCTGAAATGTCATATTACAGAAATAAGATTGTTTGCGAACATTGTTTCATGCTGACTTCAAGATTTCTTTGTATAAAAAAAGAGACTTGTACCAAACCATTTTGCTTTGCTTTTTTAAATGTATTTATTATTATTATTATTATTATTATTATTATTATTATTATTATTATTATTATTATTATTATTATTATTTATTTATTTTAAAGCAAAGATAATAAATAAATAAATAAATAAAAACAAACTCAAAATGTTAATGTAGTATTCTGTGTGTAAATGTCGTTTTATTAACTGATGTTAAACAGCGGAGCTGTGTATCATTGCCTATTGAACTGCTGGGACGTTTGGCTGTGGCTGTTCCAAAGGTCTGTAAGGCTGACGGATGCCGGCTCGATCCACTCGGGTCTAATTGTCTGTTTTCTGGAAGCTGAAGTTATCGGCAGCTGCCACATGCTCAAACGCTGAGGCGCCACCCCGGCACAGCTAACCAGACCAGACTAATTGCAATGGCCTTTTCATCATCTCGAATCAACCACTTTTCTGCACGCACAGGGGAAGAGGTGCCCATAAATACACAATAACACACACACATTCTCTCCACTTCTTACAGATGGACACATACAGACAGTAGTATGGTCTGTATCACTCTCAAGGCAGCCTCGTCCAGCAGTCTGAGGAGCATTTAGCAGAGAACCACACTGACCTCCAGTGTACACCCCTACCTGCCAGCCTTAACCTGATTTCAGCAGCCGTTTAAGAGGGCAGGGAGGCATGGGTAGGGAGGGTTGAAGGTTCAGTGGTACTAGAAGGTCCTGGCAGCTGGCCGGTCTGTCTGACATTAGATCAATAGTGTCCGTACTTGGGGTGCAGTCGGGTTGACAGCAATCCACGTGCCATAATTAGACCAAAGCTGCAGTTAGGACCATCCCACCACCCTCATCGGCCTAATACCTCCCCCACCCCCTCCACACTTCTCAAACCAGACTAGCGCCCCGTGCATCAACTGCCCCTCCCCCCCAGCACTGTCACATCTGTCATATGTCATCCCAAACCTCTAGTGTCTCCACAGGAGACTGGACACTCCTTACGCTCATTTCCTTGGCTCTTTCTCTAATTTTCCTTTGTTTTTTTTTGTTTTTTTTTTGCCTTTTTCCAGGAGTCATGCAAATGTCCACTTAAAAAGATGAATGCCAACCACATTAGGGTCGTTCTTCATGCTTTATGCAAAAGAAAGATCTGTGTCATCTGAGGATTTCACGGGAATAAAGTCACCGTTTACTTGCAGAGATGCCCTGTAGAAAAAAAAAAAAGAGAGAGAGTGATGATTTGGTTCTGCTTATTAAACCTGAGAGGAAGAATACACAGAGAGTTTGTTACTCTTGTGAAGAGTAACAAACAATAGATGAGCCATGGATGAGGTGACTATATATAAGCCAAAAGAAATGAATAATACCAAAATGTAAAATATGGCAGCTGAGAGGTCCCTCACCCTGTTTCCAATCTCAGAGATTTTTGTATCGCAGTCTCACAGAGGGACTTGCATATTTCTAGAGCAAATATTGACTGAAACCTTCGGTTGAATTTCAAATGAATGACTGCAAGATTTCATTCAAAGCCATGACTGAAATATTTGTGCAAAGCGGCAGCACTTGCCAAAGAGTGCGATAATTCCTCCTCTGCAGTATGGGAGGCTGAGCATTGTATTCTTTCATACGATTTCTATATCTCCTCACAGTTTAATCTAAAAAGGTAGACGGCATCTCCGATTTCAATGGATAGCCCTTTTGAAGCTTAAACAGTGAAAGTATGCAGCCTGATTTACTTTATCTGAAGAATGAAGGGCTTAGGCACAATCCTATAAAGAGGGGAATTTTACTTTTTGAACAGATGAGCGAGATATTTAGCCCAGCGAGACTAAAAGGTTTTCCTTCACTAACAGTTGGGAAGCTGCATGACTGTCATTTCTTTATCTGGGAAGCCAAAAAGCTTTTGGATTTTCATGCATCAAGCGACAGCGTGAGAGATTTTAAAATGTAATCACAGATGAACAAATGTTAGCACATTAAAAGAGAGAAGCTATTAGCAAACTTATCATCAATATGCACCAATTAAGAGAGGCTTGTTTGTGATGCAAATCATTTTAACTTTATTCTGCAAACCACATTAGGAATTCTCCTATATGTAGTCTATTTTCTTAAATGTATCATTTAAAAGACTAAGATCTACACATCCCATGAGATAAGAGTCCACACATACACTGCCTATTAGAGATGAGAAGTGGCTAACGCTGACAAAGCTGCCATTGTGAAACAGAACTAATCACACACCAGCAGAGGCACACACACTCACAGCTATGGGACTAATGTCACTTCTCTTGGTACTATGCCAGACCACTTTTCCCCACAGACATTGTGCTTACTTTTACATGTACTCTGGTTCACTGGCCTAAAATATGTGCTTAACAAACAAGGAGATGGGGGAGGGGTCAAAATAGAGAGTGGGCGCGTCGTAGCAGGTCTGTGTTAAGTGATCTGTATTCCATGTGAGTCCACAGTTCCCTAACCCTGTGAAATTAACAACACATCCCTCTTCTGCGACCTCTGACCTCTCACATAATACCACATCCAACCAGCGCCATGCATGAGTGTGTCTGTGTAATGTAAAAGGGACCCAAAATGTCCATGTCAATGTTTTCATTAAACACTGCCTGGAGAGGAAAGGTTCTGCTGCTAAACCAGAGACCACGGCGTCCTTTATCCTCTAACCGAAAATAATGACATTACTCTTTGTGAGAAAAATGGCATCTTTTTCATCCTTTAATACAAGGGCAACAGCAGTGAATATATTCTGCTCAGACAGAGTGGGTGAATCTTAAGGAACCTGTCATATTTCACCCAGATATGTACTAAAACATAAAATAAGTATTATTATTATTAATATTAAAATAATGTAATAATGTAATATTAATTAAATAAGCAAACTCAGTTCTAAAACATGCATGGTTTTTTTTTTTCTTGTGATTTTTAGTCAAGTGTTACCTGTAGTTGTTTTAGTGATTTTCACTTGAGTACACTGTAATACCTCATTCCCTAGCTGACAAAGCTTCACACACACACACGCACGCACGCACGCACGCACGCAAGCACACACACACACACACACACACACACACACACACACACACACACACACACACACACACACACACACACACACACATACCTGCACACCTAACATTGGTCTTGGACAAAGTGTGGGAGTTTCAAATCTAGGATGAGGCATTAAATTGAGGATAAGAGGTTCTGAATGACTGTTTAGTGAACATAATTTCCCACAGACCACCTGGAGGATGACAGCTTACAAGACAAGGAGCGAGACTCAACTACTCTGCCACTAAAGCAGAGATTGGCAGCTGAGAGTAAAACCTGCAAACTGACCTACACGTGAGACCTCCTCACCTCTGCCTCATAATCACCAGTCTGAGGGAGGCAGCGGCTCACTAAAAGGTAGCAGCAACCATTAGAGAGCTGCTTAAAACTCCACTTAAATATCTCTTTATGGGCGATTACTTAAACTGGGGTTTGGTATTTAAATGACACTTTCAGGGGCTTTCATGTGTGGTAATTCAATTGGTCGCTGGCATCGACTGAGGCTCCATTGTTACAAAAGATGAGCAAACATCAGCTTGAGGTGGTGAGAGGTTCCAAAAGACAGCTATACCCACAACCAACTTCACTGATAAATACGAGAAAGAAACTGTTCACTATTCATTTCAGAATAGTGCTTCATATTTCTCAATGACATGTCTTTCTACATGAAAACATCTCTTCATGGAATATAGGCACAGTCAATTTTAAAGTTGAAAATAGACATAGATATGCTTTTGTGCTTTTTAGACGTATTTATTTATTTATTGTTTCCCCGGGTCCCCCAGCAGGAAGGAGGCTTGGATCAGTGGAGACAGTCGATAGCCTGCGGTTAGCTGGGCCTGCACGCCAATGCTGTGACTGGAAACAGGGCGATGGAGTGGAAAGCAGACAGCAGTATTTGTAAATGTTGTAGTGGCCGTTCAGAAGAGCTGAAGCATTTAAAGATGGACGCCTCTAACCTGCCTGCGAGCGGGGGCCGAGTGGTGGCAGGACACTACTGCGCGCATCACTTCCCGTTTCTAATGCTAGCAGAAAGGATGTGGCTCATGGTTATGTGTGAGGTGTGGAGACACATCTTAAAAAAAAAAACATTTAAAAATAACAGTCACATATATATTACACAAAAAAAACAAAAAACAAAAAAACAAAAACAAAACAAAAACAAACAAACATTAAAAAAACAGCCATCTTTAACTCACCTTAGTGTTGGTTCGAACTTGTATGAATTGAATCACATTTTTGTTTGTACATTTTCAAACTTGTGTCATATGCATGATATTGCTTCCTGGCTATTGTTTAGGGAACTGAGTGTGGTTGGCAATAGCTCTTGTGAAAATATTCCAATATGAAAATGGACACTCTACTAAGATTCCCCTCCTTTCTTTGACATTTCTCACCAGCTCTACATTAAGACTTTTGACGTTCCAGACACATGAAGAGACATTTGAGAAACCATAACATAAGAGAGGTGGTGAGGTAGTGAGACAGACAGACAGAGAAAGAGAGAGAGAGAGAGAGAGAGAGAGAGAGAGAGATAGATAAAGAGAGAGATATTCCTGCATCTGCAGGTCAACAGAAATACCAGCTCATGACTGGGCAGCCAGACAGCGGAGTGAGAGGTCTGTCATAACTGACAAAGCACCTGTGATCCGGCCAATCACAGCCAAAGTAAATTAGCCGGTAAACATTCCGTTCTCAGATAATGGAAGAATGATATCGGTGAGATCTGAACACTCATACTGCTCTAAAAGCAAATGAAGAGCTCTTAATGGAAATCATTAATATACCATAAGGCAGAGCTCTACCCCTCATAGAAACATAGCAGCGATCATTTCATCTGAATTTAAACATGCTGTGTGTCCACGTGGGCTCTTATCACGACCCCACCAAGAACAGAATCAGATAATCTTTGAGTGTCATTCCCTTGATGGTACTCTGTTGTCCCTATACATCAGCTTGACTGCATTATTACAAGAACTGTAGGCACTCTCAACAAATATGGGTACACTTTGTTGTCTCATTATTTGTTTTAAGCAATAGTGGCACAGATCCCAAACTTGTTAGAATTAGCATGAAAAAATAAATAAACAAATTTATCCCTTAAGATGGTCCTCTTCTCACCTGTACCAGACAGATTAACAATATTTTTATTAATGTATTAGAATAACCTATGCCTAAAAGTAGCAATCTGGGGAAACAGTATATTTTTCTTTCTTTATTATTATTATTTATTTATATTTCCTAAATGTTATTAAATTTTAATAACCTGTTTTCATAAAATAAATAAATACAAAAACCAAACAACCCCCCCCCCCCCCCCCCAAAAAAAAACACAAAAAAAAACAAAAAAAAACATGTATTTATGTAATTAAACTAAATGCTTATGCTGACCTCCTGGATGGACACTGAGTACATTTGTTCTGTTAAAAAAAAAGAAAGGAAAAAAGGAGTGCCTCTATATTTCTATACATTGCAATATTTTTCTCTGCCCATTTCTCTTTTTATATTCAAACATAATCATATCCTATATTTATCATTCATATCTGTGTTTATGCATAATCACACCTCTGAATATTTGAGTCAGTTTAATGAACATCTCCTCTCTCTCTCTCTCTCTCTCTCTCTCTCTCTCTCTCACTTCTCTCTCTCTCTCTCTCTTCTCTCTCGCGCAAATGAGAGTTGTTTGTCTAATATGAAACAGGGCCATGGGGAAGGATTGCCAATGTTTGCCTGCGAGTTTACTCAGAGATGAACCACAGATGAATCTTTCTCCTCTATATATATGCCAGAGACTTGATTTTAATTCACTGTTAAAGTGTAACACACACACACACACACACACAACACACACACACACACACACACACACACACACACACACACACACACACACACACACACACACACACACGTCTCTCAAGGATTTAAAATTCCTAAACATGTTTTTAAGATTGAATAAAAGATTGAAAAAGCATAAAGTTTAACAAAGCCTCTATTGTGCATTTGCCTTTACTGTCTCATTATGTCTCATTTAAAATCTCCACAAGAAAATAAAGTAAAATAAAATAATAATTGAATTAATAATAATGATCTGCTATGTTTTTCCTCCTTCACAGATGTGTTAGCCTAGAGATAAAAGCTTAACATGTTGTTTGCTTTTGTTTATGGATAGTTTGTATTCCGACAAATGGTCCATAAAATTCATGGTGGAATTCCTCCAAAAAGGAGAAAATAATCATTTGGATGAAGTGCATGGTTCATTCCACCTTAATTCTGGATTCAGCCAGCATATCATGGAAATTTTAACAGTCATAGAGGATTAACCCGTGTGGGTTGCAGGGGGTCTCGCTTGCCGCTATATTTAGAGGCATCAGAATCGCTGCTGTTTAGAGAGAAAGAGAGAGAAAAGACAGAGAGATTTCATTTTCAACAATTGTTCCCCGATCCTGACCTCCTCACTTTTTGCATAATCATGACAGTTATGCAGGAATATTTAGGCATTAATAATGAATTGCGTGTGGTTCACTCTCTCAATTCAGAAATGGAACCTAGTGACCTTCACACTGGGTGAGAGTCACTCAAAACAAGTGGCCATCCTTCACAGGTCTTTCTCTGCTGACTATTATTGAATTGAATTTGAAGTTTCTACTTTATAGCTATTTCAACTGATAGGGGACAAAATAGGGCTTGAAACTCCTCCTTATTATTATTTATTTATTTTTTTTTCTAGTGAAAGGAGGTGCTTAACAATCAAAATTTTCAGGAGGTCAACCTAAATATTATATGAACTCTTATTTTCTATTCATTTTCTGAGATTTGCTATTTTTCTAAACTGATTTGTGTGATTTCATTGTTTTCAACTAAATATCATTAAATAAACATCAAAATTAAATCAAGACAGAATTGATTTAATATACATATTTATTTATTTATTGCTTTGATTATTTACTTTTTATTCTGGGCTCTGAATGAGTTGTCTTCAAATATATTCTTTGCTTTCTTTCTTTCTTTTTTCTTTCTGTCTTTCTTTCTTTCTTTTTCTTTCTTCTTTCTTTCTTTCTTTCTTTCTTTCTTTCTTTCTTTCTTTCTTTCTTTCTTTAATATGGAAAACATCCAGTAAAAGAGTTGCACACAAATTAACTGTTATTGGAAATTACAGTAAAAAATTATAATTTTAAAATAAAATGTAATACTAATTCAACAGATTGTCAAAATTACAGTTTATTTGTATAATTTTAATTGTTACTGTTATTTGACCTTTGAGGTAAAAATCACCATTTTAATGTTAAATGTTTTAAAGAAATGTGTTTAAAACAAACAAATAAACAAAAAAATAAATAATAAACTAACAAATATGCCTATAATGCTTTAAAAGAAAGGTTACTGAATGCTAATAACATTTATTTGTGTGGACAACTCTTCTTCTTCTTTGTTTTTTTTTTTTTTTTTTTGGAGACAGCGATCTGCAGTGGAATATTCTGTCAATATATAGGCATGTATCTGAAAGGTCATTTTTGAAGAGACTGGTTTGGCCACAGTTGACACTCATCCCTGAGATACAGCAGTGAAAAGCCACAATGGCCTGTCTTCATAACCACAGACATAACCACAGAATATCTCAACAGCCACAGAAATCCGGTCTGAACATATCACTGACACCTCCTCTGTGCTACATGCGTTTAGGAGATTATGAGCATTCAGCTCTTGTCTGGAACACCAGAGGGCTGCTGGAGACTGTCAGAATGTGTCATGTGTCAGTAACATCAGGACCCAAGAGACTGGCCTTCAGGAGTGAAACAGTGTGCATTCTCAATAGCAGCATTTAATGGCATCAGCCACACTGAATATGTACATGGATGTAGATTTTGTTCAAATTATTTAATATATTATAAAATATTTTATGTATTCGTTTATATGCTTTAATGATTATTTCATAGGGAGAACATTATAATGAACAGGCCCAGACAGAATTCATAAACCTTAATATTTACTTGTGCTGATTTCAGAGGGAAAGTACATAATTCAGCGGAATAGCTGTAAACCTGAGTTAAGCAGAGCTGTGAGTAGTATGTTCTTTTTGGAAATCATAAGGGAACTAGTGAAAATAATTTAGTTCCATAAACAAACACAGCAGGGGCAGAAGAAATGTAAAACTCTGGACACTTTCTGTGGAATCTTATTATTTCTGGTTGCTAAATATCCTGAGTGTCTTCCTTAGTTGTTGATTATGTACAACAGGGGAAGTCGTGGCCTAATGGTTAGAGAGTCGGACTTGCAATCCAAGGGTTGTTAATCAATTAGTTAATTATAAAAGAAATGTGACTTGTGTTTGGTTGTCCTTAAATGTCCTTTATTTCAAAAGAACATTTTAAAAACCTGACCTGATTTATAGACCCCTGAACGAAGTGGTATTGGTACAGTTTGAATTGTATGAAAACGTGTATTTATTTATTTATTTATTTATTTATTTATTTATTTATTTATTTATTTATGTATGTATTTATTTATTTTAAAGAAAAATAAATAAAAAATAAGCATGAAGACAATAATGGGTATGCATGTTATTTTCACTTTTACGTAATTATATATATATATATATATATATATATATATATATATATATAATATGTCCTCTATATAAATGTGACTGGAAAGTATTGAGGGAGTTTTCCCTCTGCTCACCTGGATACTTACACCTTATTCAGATTTATAAAGGTATCTCAAGAATGGTCAGGTGATATTAAATGAGGAGCTTATTCAGTGTCACATATGCAGCAGACAGTCAGTATGTAGCAGGTGGAGTCCTTCACACAGCACCGTCGCCGCTTATTTAATACATAATCGTTTCTCAGTGGGTATGAAGATAGGACGTCAGCCCTCCATTTGCAGATAGGAAAAGCAGGCAGGTTAGAGAGAGCAGTGTGAATATGGACAGGAAGATAACTACGCACTTAGGATGTCTATGAGGAAGATTACATCCTAAACCGGTGGTAGTGGGGAAGGGATGAAATTGACCAGTAATCATTTTGTGTTGTCAGTGGGCTAGTCTAGGTTTTTTTTTTTTTTTTTTTTTTTTTTTTTTTGGAAGGACTGGTGGATGGGGGGTTATGGACTGATAGTGAAATTTATGTTGGTTCAATTCTACCCTAGCACTTAATTTAGAAGAAACTCTGGATATTATCTCTCATTGTGACCTTCCACATACTCACTGTGTCAGGGGTTAGTCCAGAGTAAATGCTGGAGATGGATCATCCCGGCAGGAGTTTAAGCTTAAAACATGGTGCTTGAGGAGATATCATACCAGGAGATGCTACAGAGAGGTCTACTCTCACTCTCCAGCTGTCGCTCACAGCAAACTATGGCCAATCACAGTAGGCAGCAGGGCAGGCGAAGGCGTGCGACTATAGTTAGAACACAGGCAGTTCTTTGTGTTCCAACATCGCTGCTGACATTTTCCGTTTTGGAACACAGTTCAGATATTGCTGGAATCATTTTATGCTCTTTCTTCTTCTTCTTCTTCTTCTTCTTCTTCTTCTTCTTCTTCTTCTTCTTCTTATTATTCTTATTATTATTCTTATTATTATTATTTATTTATTTGTTTTGTTTTTTACGATGATTTGTTATGATGGTTCAAATTCAAAAGTACCAAGTTGCTCATTCTCTCTGATTAAGCTTTGTAAAATGTTATTTCAAACATTACAGCTTACTTGAATTACAGGTTTAACATGTCATTTTGTTCAGTTATAAACAACAATTATTGACCAAATAGCAGGATAATTTCTTGTGAGTAGCACAGTTGGCATGTCTGCTGCTGTCCTTGTTGGTCCGGGTCAGATATAAAATAGTTAGAGCCACTGGAAGCCATCAGACTGAGTTAGTGTGGACAGTGCTGCTCTCTCCCTACTGCCCAGGACCGGTCATAGCCACCAACACAACACACTAAGATCTGGTCTGGAACACAGGGGGCTGACAGGAAGCATTAGACAGGAGGCAAGTCTAATACTACCACACCTCTGCATGCAGTCACCCCTGCTACATGATCACAGTTCTCAACACAACAACAAACAACAAAACACAAAGACAAAAGCTTATTTGTGACCCTGTACCCCAAAAACAGGCATAAGTATAATTTTTATTTTATTTTTATTGAGATTTCAACATTGTCTGAAAGCTCAATAAATAAGCTTTCCATTGATGTATGGTTTATTAGGATAAGACAATATTTGGCAGAGACAGAACTATTTGAAAATGTGAAATCTAAGGGTGCAAAAAATAAATAAAAAATAAATAAAAAATATTTCAAAATATTAGGAAAATCTTCTTTAAAGTTGTCCAAATTAAGTCCTTAGCAATACATATTACTAATGGTAATCATTTTTTTTTTATATATATATATTTACGGTAGGAAATTTATAAAAAAATATCATCATGGAACATGATCTTTACTTAATATCCTAATGATTTTTGCCATAAAAGATAATTTTGACCCATGCAATGTATTTTTGGATATTGCTACAAATTTACCTGTGCTACTTGTGACTGGTTTTGTGGTACAGGGTCACAGTCATTCATTCATTCATTCATGCATTCATGTATTTAATACTTATTTTTTTAAGCATTTTCACATTTAGACAACACATCTATTTATAACTTCTCATATATTTCCTGTCTCTTTCAATATTGCACACAGTATATACAAAAGTCAGGTGTTTTTACCCAAAGCAACTTATAGTGCATTATTATAAGTGTCTATAAAATAATATTACTTGTTGTTGTTGAATTTGCCAGTTTGCATGTTCCTTGAGATTCAAACCTTGGTGTTGTTAGAGCCATGTTTTAATAGTTGTGCTATAGGAACCTTTATAAAAGTTCCCTTTGTTAGAATCCAAAGTAATCTTTTATATTAAAATACGGGATAACACTTTAGTTCAGAGACCAACTCTCACTATTAACTAGTTGCTTATTAGCATACATATTACTAGCATACTGGCTTTTTATTAGTACTTAGTAGTTATTATGCATGACCTTCCTACCCAATACCTAAACTTAACTAAATTACTGTCAGCAAAACAACAACAACAACAACAACAACAACAAAACTCTTAGTTAATAGCTAGATAACAGTGAGAATTGGTCCCCAAACGAAAAACTAGTAATGTGTTTCCCTACAGTTCAAAGGTCAAACAATTTCAATGACCAAAGTGTGTGCTTCTGTCATCAGGACTTTTTTTTTTTTTTTTGTCTCTCCTTTAATTATAAGACCTGCCTTAGCTTTAATTAATTAATTAATTTATTTATTTATTTTATAATAGCTATCTACAAATATTATTATTACGGCTGTAAGTCACCAGTGAAACCTTTAAATAAAATAACACAATCCTTTAATAAAGGTAAACCCAATGAAACAGGAGGTGCCTCTTTTACAGGAAATACCACCCAGAGGTGTCTCTTCTTATTCCTTTGTGGGGGGACCGTGAGGTTTAATAGTAGCTCTTGATGAGCAGACAGTCAGTACCCTCCCGTCTCTCCAACTGCACACGTCTCAGAGAGCATTTAAAACAACAAAGTAGCGATGGGCTGCAGCTTCATCTGCAGGAGAGAGAGACGCCTCTTTCCTTCCTGCCTTTGAAGCTCCAAGGAGTCATTTAATCAATTATTAATCAAAGTGGTGTATGGAACTCAAAGACACTCACTCATGCTGTAGATGCTGTAAGGGGCTTCAGAGAGAAGATTTCAATGTGCCATCATTGAGGTGTTTCTGGTTTTAATAAGGTGGTTTAAGGTACATGTGCACTCAGTGAAAGGTTCCTTTTAAGGTTGAGTTCTACAGCAGGAACACGACATGCCTGACTAGTGCAGATTAATGGGGTGTAAATGAGGATCTAGGTGTTGGAGCGCTGCAGAGTGAGAAGTCAAGAGCGGCTACAAAGCCTCGGGGGAAGAGGATGACTTACACACCGAGGAGAATGCTTTTGTCAATTAACACAATGCTCAATGCACACACTAAGCTTGATAGCCATGAGGAATTCAATTATGAAAGCTTAAACGCTAGTAATTAAGGCTGTGTATCTTGGAATTGCTTTATTTCATTTCAGAATTCAAGTTAAGCATCACTCAACAGAAGTACCCATTCCATATCAGCATATGGTTATACATCTGTACAGCTAATGTGGATAGAGTAGCTAAGATAATTTGATATTTGATTTTGATATTTTTTTGAAATTTTGATATTTGATTGCAGAGAAATCTGAACACAGTTTGAGACAGTTGTGACTGTTTCTAAAGATTTTACAAGAGAGATGGCTGGTATCTTTTTCAGGAGAAACATCTGAGAAGCAGGAGACTTGTTTAAAGGTTAAGTAGGTCTTAAAGGACTTTCTTGTATTCTGAAATACAATGCATCATTGACATGAGTTTGGGGTAGAAACCTTTTT
This sequence comes from Cyprinus carpio, assembly GCF_018340385.1. Lineage (NCBI taxonomy): Eukaryota > Metazoa > Chordata > Actinopteri > Cypriniformes > Cyprinidae > Cyprinus > Cyprinus carpio. The sequence continues at coordinate 1,276,580 of NC_056580.1, forward strand.
TTCTTCAGTTGAAATTATTTTTGGTGATATAAATTACTATGAACTTAATTTTAATCAAAAGTCTTCCTCTGCTCTCCATTTAATCTCACTGCTCTATAGTAGGAATTGACTTATTTAGAAGATCACAGTTATTTCAATAACATTGGTTCTCTTAAACAATCTTAAAGAGGGATAGTATCATTTTGCTGACATCCTGTTATGAAGCGATGAAAACTAGATTTCAAACAGTGACAGTGGACCATTACACTGTAGAGCACAGGGGCGATGAATGAAAAGCTCTGAAAATGTGTTTATCAATGCATTGGCATTACTCCCCAGGCCCACAGGAACACAATGGCAGTTAGTTCATTTGATAGAATTGATTCTGGGGGTCACTTTGTGGGGCATGAATCCCTCAATTCCGTTTATGAATAAAAATGGCACCTCTTGCAACTCAATCCAAGCATTCCATAAAAAATTCATCCGTTTTCTTTCGGATTTTTTTTCCACCATTCTGTCAGTCTTTTAGTGTTAGACAAATTGAAGTGCGCGCTCAGAGGGAGGCCAGCAGTAAGCAGAGAATCCATTTGCCCAGTCTATCTGTCGGAAGAGAGCAGATAGCCGACGTTCAAAGACGGCAGCCACAATACTGGTGACACCGGGTCAGTCTCTCTTCCTGTCCATCACTTGCATGATGGGATTGTGAAGCTCTTGTGAAGCTCAGGCTCTTTTTGTGATGGTCATATCTTCTGATTGATGGCTTCATGGCCAGGGCCAATGTGGCCTTTTTAAATAATTTATGTTGCAATTGCTGTGGACAACTGCTTTATAACAGAAGTTGTTATTTTTAAATTGACTCAATGATCAATAGTTTGAAAGACATCAGACCTGGACTAATGGACTTCTTAACAAGCTCTCTTGGGGGTAAAATAATTACTGTTCAGCCACTGACCACAAAGAGGACAAATCTATTCTCATCTTCTAACATAAAACCTGTGAGTAGGAGAACACAGAGGAGCTTGACTGACTGATTTGCTTTTGAATCATTTTACTTCATATACACTTATGTTCTTGGCAGACACTCTCATACTGATGGGACAAGAACTACTGTAAAACTGTGCTTTCACAGCAAATGGAGACAGTGGGAACTCAGCACATATCTAAAAGTGATGCATGTAAGATCACATGAGTCCTGATCTTCACAAGAGAAATGTACAGTGTCGTGTGATATGCTCAGACTTTCATTCGTCCGTATGTTTTGCGATAAGAGTGGTGTCACAATTTTTCCCTGTGCAGCCGTACAGTAGTCCTGAACCTCGTAAATCAAACCCTGTATTCGCCCTGCTTTTAACCAAGTGACAAATTGGCCAAACAATACTGCTTGAATTCTTATTAAGCTTGATTAATTCATATCATTAGTTAATCACACAACAGCTCATAAAATATAGTAAATTAATTTCTATAATGTGATTAATTTGCGAAACACTTGAATTAACATCAATAAATCAATTGGTGAATCAATTACATTACCATTTTTAAATACAAAGTTAATAGTGTGCTTTAACTAGTGCTGTAGAAGTGATCATCTATCATGTGATATTAGAGGGAGCAGCTCAAATGTTCAATGATCTGAAGGCTTTTCTGCAGACTCTCAATGGGTCAGAGCATATTTGGGTCTGGAAGCACTTGTGCTCCTATTAAAGTGGTGACCATATAAACCATGTAAATTTTGTGCTAGTATATTCAACATCTTTTCAAGTCATACAATATAACTTTTAATTATACTCAATATTTACTGAAAATCTTAATAATAATTTGCACTTTGGCACATTTTGGGCACACTTTTCATTTTTGCATTGAGGAACACCATGTCAGCTCAGTAAGATTCCAGCAGCAAGCAGTTGGTTTGTCCACACTGATTGGGTGAATGTGACTCATTTTTGACGTTTAATGTACAGTTGTGGAGCATTTTTATAGACAGTTTTGGCTGGTAAGGTTTCACTGTGTGAGGCTAGCCAGTCCAATGCAATGGAAATAGAAATAGAGATAACAACAAACCGCTCTTTATTTGTCACATGTTGGACACAAATACATAGTTTTACATAGAAGAGGTGACTTTTATTGTATGTGATGTTATTGTGTCATGCCTGGTTAGGACACTGTGTTCCAAGGATAAAGCCAAAAACCTGAAAGTTACAAACCCTGAGCTTTAACCTACACCACACAGCCCTGACAAGTCAGATCTCTACCTGTAGATCATGTGACATTAAATATACGATTATAGTGTATACAAACGATTTCTTCTTACAGGTTTTGAACTGGTGTTGGAATTATCAAAAGCACACAGGAGGTCAAAGAACAGGGGAAAGAGTGATACAAGACTCTTCACCATTGTAGGAGAAGATAACACAGCTCTTAGCTTACATACTGTAGCAACCTCAGCAGCAGTTTGGCTTACACAATCACTACATGCAGTTTACGGCCCGTGCTCTCGTTAATAGTCCTGCTCTCCACCTCAGCTGTCCAATCTCTGATGTTCCCAGCAGGCAGGGTAGAGAAGACGCTGGCAGGAGGAAATGTCACCTGATGAAGGGAGAGAATGTTCTTCTAACTTTGGTTAAGGTTCAGGTGAGTTAAGCTTGATTGGACTTTGTGTTTGTGCCATTGGTCCTTATGAAAATATGGCAGTGGCATTGACAGGTCCCAGTTTCTACGCCGTGGATGTATACAGGGGATTTCGTTGCTCAGAAGTGAGAGGAAAAGGTTAGAGGGACTTGTTCTCATCTGTGAGACGGGAGTGAGTGTGCTGCTCTAATTGCTGCTGTTCAGATGGGGGCAGGAATACAAGAAAATCCTAAACACAAAAATACAACTCAAAACCAAATAAGGTTATTCAAATCTAATCAAAGCGTAACTAACACTACCCAAATCAAATCAGGATGTTTCTATCTCATCCAAGCGTAATGCATACTCAACAAATGTGTCCATTTAAGCTATCCAACTATGTCCCCTAGATGTGTTTCTAAGCATTTGATGCAAATTATTTTCTAAGAACACACACACATAAAATATCATTTCTATCCCTCAAAAAACACACACACAAACACACACACCACACACACACGCGTATGGTGCCACTCATCAAAAACTCAAGCATACTGAAGAAAACTTGTTATCTCTCAGCTCATCAAAAACTCAAGCATACTGAAGAAAACTGAAGCACTCAAAGACTTTCTAAAGAACACACTTTAGTACAGTGAAGCAAATAATACTAATAATAATATTAATATTTCAGATAAAAATTACATTTCCCCTACACTAAACATTTTATGATTAGAGTAGGCTACCATCAACAAAGTACAAATATAATGTAAATTCACCAAACACTACACAAGACCAATGTTGCAGACTGAAGAAACTCATTTACAGTTTTTTTGGATTGCTTACACACTAAAATTAAAAGTAGTACACTATTAGCAAAACCTTACACTCAAGAAGCAAAACATCAGCCCATATTTGCACAACTATAAGCACATTGTCAACCTCACACTTGTTGCAAAACTCTTCACACAGTGATTTGCAAAACACTAAACACACTTAACATACATTACACACAAAAATCTATCATGAAATCACTTCCTTGCAATACAAAAGCACTGAGTGTCAAATTACCGCACCATCCAACCAATTGGTTCAACACAGTCATCAGGTGTGCAAACACTTGTTTGCTTAATTGTAGACACACCAATCAAGGGTGTATAAACAATAAAAAAAACAACATGAGATCACATCTCTCCAAAAACAAAATAAAAAGACACAGAAAAAGAAAAACAATAAGAAGAAAAAGAGGAGAAAGACAAGGAGGAGGAGGAAGGGGAGGAAGAGGAATCAACAGAGGAAGAGGAAAGAAATCCATGCCATGCTGGAGGTAGAGGAAGAGGAAGACAAGAAGGTGCTCAAAGAGGACCAAAAAAAAAAAACTAGACATTGTCTCTTCGCCTAGCTGGATCTGGCCAGAGAATTTCATCAACATCGCAGGCAATGTTGTCATTAGCAAGACACCTTGGAAAGAAACGTTTTCAATGACGAATCCATCCTTGCATTGCTGCTGCCTCCATCTGGTCACAGGCCTCCTCCATGGCTTGGATGAGGGGTACCGTAGCCTGGAGACGGAGATCATATACCTTCCACCGCCATGCAGAGAAAAACTCTTCTATAGGGTTGAGGAATGGAGAGTATGGTGGAAGCAAATTTATTTATTTATTAATTCATAAAATGAAAAAAAAATTTTAAAAAAAACAGAAAAAATAAAAAAAAAAAAAAAAAAAAAAAAAAAAAAAACCCTTTAGCATAAATAATAATAAAAAAATTAAAATAAAAAACCCTTTTAGCATTACACAGATTTTGTTAATAGAGTCACACTTTAGTTAAGTTTCGTAATTACTGTAAACCTAAATACTGTTTATTAATAGTAAGGTACTGTCAAGTTTAGGTATGGGGTTGAATTAAGGGATCAAGAATATGATCATGCAGAATAAAGCATCAATGTGCTTTATAAGTGCTAATAAACAGCCAATATGCTAGTAATATGCATGCTAATAAGCAGCTAGTTAATAGTAAGAATTTGCCCCTAAACAAAAGTGTTACTGAACATTCTTTAACGTTTTTTTTTTTTTTTTTTACAAAAAGATAATCTATGTATTGGTGCTTTACAGATCAACTGTAAATAATGCAACAGTTATACCTATATGAACTGAATTTTTTTTTTTGTAAAAATTTTAAAAATAATACATCATAAAATTGAAATTCGGAATAAGTAGCTGCAAGATCCAAAGGAAATATCATACGCTTATTACACAATACATTGAGTTTCATCTACGCATCACATATTCATCACATGTAACACCTCTAAATGAATTTTATAGAACTGCACTGATGTCTTAAATTGCATTCTCTAAAAGAAAACAGAAGTGCTTCACAGGAATCAAAACGCTTACCAACTTGAAACAATCTGTAATTACTGAGGTATTAAATCAATTCATTTCTTTGCACCAACAGTTACGCAATGCTTCAGAAAATAATATGCCATGTAAATCTATTCTGTCTCCCAGACGACAGAGCGTAGTGCCTGATCCCTAATAACAGCAGCCTGGAACTCACACCCAGTAAACAAAATGTTTAGCAGAGGGAGGAATATTAATTATCACGTTCATAAGTGTGGTATCAAGGAAGGCTCTGTTAAGAGAGGGGACAGGAGTAGAAAGGGGTGATGGTTCAGGAGGGTGTTGGGGAGGGGGCGTTTATGAATTGCAATAGGTGCAACGAGTCTCTCTCTAACCCCTCCTCAAGGGAGGGAAGAGAAAAAGAGAGGGGCGGCTGAATTTATGCTGTTAAACCCCCGCTGATTGCTGGGAAGGTAAGAGAACCAATGGCGGCATCAGTGGTTTAATTTAAAGTGTGTTTCTCACTAGACTGCCCACAACACTTAATTAAACTCTCCTGTTTTGGCAATGACAAATGCTGCCGAGCAAGAGGACGGCAGGCAAGCTGACGGAGGCCGCTGTAATTTCTTTCATGTGCAGCGACAGCCAGATTCAGGTCAGAAAGTGGAGAATTAAAGAACTAAACAAGATTTCTGCTCACTGAGGGCCCCGCGACAGGCTTTTCTTTCACATGAATAGTCTCTCTTTATTTGCCCTCATTTAACGGGAGTTTTGTCATAGATTTATGGGGCTTGCAGAAACGCGGCATGTTTGCATAGATCTAGCTTTGCTCCGCTGTGCTTCCCATTTTCGTCTCACTTTGGAGGAGAATTTTCAGCCTGTCAAAGCAGTAAAAGTCAGTGCCATTTCGTACCTTACAATGCTTCGACACGTTGCAAGATTACACTTTATATTGTAGATTTATACATTAAAAAAATGAACATTTTGGTGAGAACATGCAACTTCTGTTCCTCTGCGGGGACATTTGTCATTCAGTCCCCGAAGAGTGAATTGCGGGCTGCGGTAATCACGCACGGCATGTGTATTGCCTGAACATCAGCGTGACGAGCCTTTAATACAGTCTGGACTTACATACTGTACAATGTCATCTACTTTACGGAAAACAGAAACCCATTTACTACAGCTCAACAGCTTATTTGGTTGTGACACAGCCCCAAATCCATCATTTGTGCATTTCCAAAGAGTGCTTGAAAGTCAGCTCTGCCACAGTCCTTAACTCAAAGACTGAAAGCAGCCGTGTGAAATAGACTCACCGTGGAACACAAAACCTGCCACGCTACTGAAATACAAACACATTTATGCCTGTGAGGCATTCTGTAATGCAACATGCACTTTCCCCTTTCTTATAAAGTTGTATGACTCAATGGTATTAGTGCAAAAACATTATTTTCTTCTAGATGTGGCAGTGTTACTGTCTACAAACTCATTCAGCTGTATGAGTGAATTTGTTGGGAACTGAAGACACTACAAGTAGTGTTGTGAACAAAAAAAATATTGAGTGTTAGAGGTTTACAGTATATCTTAGAGAAACAGACTGAAATCTTTGTTATTCTTTTGTAGGACAATGCCTAAATTTCTTTGGTCAAGTAATTATTAGTAGGATTATCTGTCTAACAGTGCATAATATTGTTGACTAGAGTCAAGCTACATATCAACAAGTCAAATTTTGAAATAAAGATTTTTGATGTCTGTTGCACTGACGAGCCCATTGGATGGTGCTCTGAGCCATATAATTAGACTTATGATAGGGTGACTGGGTTTCACAGGCTGTATTAGAGAACTGATTAACAGTGCTTGATCTGTGCTGTCTTGCCAAGAACAACCTTCCACAATTGACTATTCAGTGACTATAGAAACAAGTCTTTTTTGGATTTGCCATACATTACTGCTTATGTATCATCATAATATATGATACCTGGTACTTTCACTTAAAAATATGGCCTGTGTGAGCAAAACAGGAGACAACACAGGAACTTCCACAATAGAGGTGTTTATTGACAAGTTAAGTGGTGATGGGTAAGTAAACTGGAACTGATGATGAATGGAGACTTAGCCGAAACAACTGTGCCCTGCCATAAAATAAATGTTACATAAGTTTTATTTTGTATTCACATATGCAAAAATAAATAAATAAATAAATAAATTCAGTGCCATATTGGGTTGCAAATATAATTTAAGATGTCACTCTTTAAAGTCTACCTAGTTTGGGACAAAATGATAAATTAATTAGTAAATTCAGTATATTAATGATTCCACCCCCTAATTTGTTTAAACAGTTGTTTTTAAAGGGTGCAAATGACACCTTTTTGGGTGTCACAAATGAAAGAATTATTATTATTATTTTTATTATTATGCTTTACAAAAAGTAAACAAAATGTACATTATTCACACAAAGTATATACCTACCTATTATTCTTGTTTAGAGGAAGTCATACAGTATACCTTTAGTAAGTAAATGGCAATAACGATAGAAACAATACAGAAAAATAACTAATCTCTTACACTGGTTTCTCAAAGATAGATTCTATATAAACTAAAAAGAAAAGAGAGTGAAATGAAGGGAGCTTGTGGGTGAATTATTGTTTTAGTTGATGGCTGTGTGGAGTCAGAGAGAGAGAGAGAGAGAGAGAGAGAGGGTATCTGGTGGAGTTAAGCGTGCAGCACTTTTTGTGTTCTCCAGCACAATCCATTAATCATAGCACAGTACGGCAGCCATATTCTTCTGTGTAGTGGCTGTACTTTCATTACAGGAGCCTAATTAAATATCTCTGTGAACTGGAATCTGAGATTCCTCTGTTACAGATTATCATTAATTATGGTGAAAGAGCTGGGAGATGTTGGACTCAATTATACCCAGCTCAAGGCTGGCATGCTGTGATTCATGGCCCTTGCCTGCACACCAATGCTTCTCTGCCGCTTATCACACCATCCCACTTCTGTAAATTGGGCACTGCCAGCCGACACACAGAGAGCCATGGGCAGCGTATTTCATTACAAACATGTTGGAGAAGCACAGACCAATTAAGGGTCGCATATTTGCTGGGAAGGACAGAGAAAAGGATTATTACTGTGTTTGTGTATGTGCGTGTCTTACTATTAAGAAAATATTCAGAAAGAATTACAGTGTGTATGCATTTGTCTTCTTTTTTCTTTAATTAGTCTATTGCATGGAATAATGTCACCTGATGCTTTATCATGATGCTAAATACATTCAGCTTAGCATCATATACATATACTAAGATGATATCATTTTGTGAAGGAACATTTCTTGGCTGTGTATGTTTTTTTTTTTTTTTTTTTTTTTTTTTTCTGGAAGTATTTGTAAGGAATAGTTCTCCCCAAAATTGTAATTATGTTATTATTCACCCTCATGTCATTCCAACCCTGTATGACTTTATTTCTTTTGTGGAAAACAAAAGCAAATATTTTGGTTTTGGAAATGTTCTCTTCTATATAATGAAAGCATGCAGTGACCAATAACAGTTGAGCTTTAATAAAAAGTCACAAACCATCATAAAAGCAGTCTATATGACTTGTGTGCTATATTTAAAATCTTAGTAAATCATACAATGTGTGAGGAACAGACCAAAAGTTATTTTCAGAAATTTCTCGCCCTCCACCACTGGTCAGAAATGCTGGTGTCAATGTCAGTGTCTTTGGACATGACACATGCAGTCCAGTGTTTGATGTCACTATTGTCCAACATACAGGATAGATTACATTTTTTTTTTTCAGAGGCACAGCATAAAGGACAACTTAAATTTAGGTCTTTTCCTCACACAAAACTATAACACGGCTTGAAATACAGTGTACAAGTTGTATGGACTATTTTCTAAAACACTTTATGGTGTTTTTGCAATATAACACTGACACTTAATAGGCAAAGCAGGGGGTGTTCTCCTTACCCCTAAACCTAAAATTTACACAATAATAAAAAAAATAAAAAGAGCACAAACTTATTCTTATATGTACATTTTCCTCAAGTATAGAAACAGTGCACAAACATATTTTGTTAATATTTTAATGAGTGTATGTGTTATGCTCACAACTGTGGCAAATGTAAGCTTATACACGGTCCAATTCTCAGCAGTATTTTTAAACTTGTAGAGAAAAGCTTGGGTGTTACTGTATTTATTCATTTAAAAAGAGGATTCTGATGATAATTTCTCATTCATTCATTTATTCATTCATGAATTCATTCATTCATTCATTCATTCATTCATTCAAGTCCCCAGTCTAACCCTAAGTAATCATACAATTTTCATTATTTTAGCTGATCAAACCATTTCCTATTTGCTAGTTAGTGCTTATAAATAAGGATTACTATAAAAAGTTATTTAAATATAGTATACAGGTAAAACAGATAAATGCCACTTTTTTTTTTTTTGGAGGGTTTGAAAACCCAGAGGAGTAATGAGACATAAGAGAAACACAAGTTCAGGTAAAGCCAAGACCTTAGCCGTTTGCTCAACTCTACATGCCACAGAGGGCAGCCATTTTAATATATATGAAAATCATCTATCTAGTATGCACTATAGGGAACTGAACAGCACAGAATTTTTATAGAAACAAGAGAAGACTCTGGAACACTGAGCGTGGGATGTGTTTATCTTAAGAGTGCATTTACTTGTGAAATGTATAAAAATGTAAAAGAGTCTGGAAAAATCTTCACACAGACTGTTATAAAACTATAGACAATACAAACTTTTGGAATTGTGTATCTTATTTAAATAACTTGATTATAAAATTAATTATTTATTATTACATATAGAAATGATAAGAGAGAGAGAGAGAGAGAGAGAGAGAGACAGAGAGAGAGAGAGAAAGAGAGAGATAGAGAGAGAGAATGCATGCCTGCTGGAGGGGATCGTGCAGCTCTGCAAATGTAATACACTGCTGTCAAGACAGAGGTCAGCTGGCAATCTGAATCTTAAAAGGAATATGAATAATATTCTGTTTTATTTTCAAAAATGAACTTTCTGCCCTCTATCATGGATCCAATATATGTCTTAATCTAAGGGGCTCTGCCTGCCAGGGGGTCTTCGATGCCGGCTTTGACTTTAACACTTAATAAGGAAATGTGTGTTTCCCACTACACACACACTCTCTCTTTTACACATGCACAGGCACATATACAACATGGGCAAACATATAGATGCATCTTTATTCTGCATATGACTGTCAAGCATTGATGTGACAGAAAAAAAAAAAAAAAATAAATAAATAAAAATAAAAAATAAAAACCTCTCATTGTAAGCATGCATTAAGAAATTAAATAGGGTCAGTTTTGATATCTTAACAGTTTTTAAACCAGCACTTTGTAGCCATATGATAATATTCAGTTATAAGAGGTATTTATTTGTTGTAATTAGCAAATAGGTTTACGTATCCGAGACTGAGGTGCGTTAAATTGTGAACTTGTTAAACTCCAGTTCCACAGTAGATTCCCAAACACAGTTTTTAAAAGCACAGTTCTGAATTACAAATCTAAAGCAGGAACACATGATTATATGAGACTAATCCATAACTAACCGGACCAAGAGCCAGTAAGTAAATTTAGTTTGAGAGAGTGGTCCTGTAATATTAAATACGTGTGCCACCTTTGGACAAAATTAAAACGTCATTCCCACTCATAAATGTTTCTTTACATTTTAACTAAATCTGACTGAGTCTACAACACCCCTCACTGCAACTGCAAAAAAAAAAAAAAAAATATATATATATATATATATATAAATAAATAAATAAAAAAGCAGCCACTTAGATTTGACTGACACTAATTTTTAATTCATGAAACCCCCAAAATCCTCTTATTTCCCAGCTTATGTCTGTCAGACGATTACAAAGGACAATCTGGGCCACATCTGCCAAGGTGCTAGATCCGTAATCGTGTCAGATGGCTGCGTTTGATATGACGCCACGTTAGCTCTGCAGGCTAACGTGCCAGCGAGAATAGAGAAGTACATGGAACCTGTCAAACCCACAGCACCATCATTGCCATGACTGATCTGAGGCCTGTGAGACTGTCAGCTCGCTGACTAGACCAGTCAACACAAATAAATGCAGACATTCCAGAGCTATAATGGCATGGGAGATCTGGGCTGGCAGCCGCCATTACTTGTAATCCAACCTTACATATGACACAATGTGAAAAATGAGCCTGTGTGCTGTCAGGGGTCCCATTAGTGAGCTCTCATATTATTTCTCATTGGCTGATGCTTCTCTTGAGTCATTCACTGGGCTTTTGACTGCCATTCTGCTTTAAATGCAGGGTTAGCACCTCAGAAAGAAAGAAAGAAAGAAAGAAAGAAAGAAAGAAAGAAAGAAAGAAAGAAAGAAAGAAAGAAAGAAAGAAAGAAAGAAAGAAAGAAAGAAAGAAAGAAAGAAAGAAAGAAAGAAAGAAAGAAAGTGGCATTGGTGGTCATCCCCACAGGCAGCTGCTTTCAGTTTTACTCTCTTTAAAGCAACTCTGTCACTTAGGGGCCTTTCTATTCTTTTAAACACTAAAATGACACACGTTGCACTCACTGTTCTGGGATCAGACACCATGAAAAGAAGAAACGTAGCATGTGGGACAGATGTCTAAAAACTGACACCTCTAATATCTACTTATATCTTAATAAAATGAAGTAGGCTGCTAATTATTAGGGAAATTAAGTAGACTGAATAGAGCTCTGGCTGTGACAAGAATATTAGTTGTGTTTTCTCATAATGATTTGAGTTGAACAAAACCCTAACACATTAAATTAATAACAGCATGTATAAATGGACTAACCCAATTTTTGGGTTAAAAATTTAATTTAAAAATGTAACCCAAGGTTTGTGTTAGTCCATGTTTGACCCAAAGTTGGGTTGAAACAACCCAGTATTTTTTCAGAGTTGTATGCATTGCATGTACTTAAATAAATAAATAAATTAATTAATTAAAATTATAGGACAGAGTCATATCTAGAGGTCAGAATATAATACCTTCACCAAAATATACCATTGCATACATTCTATAATAAACCATTATAGCTTCCATTAACTAATTGTAAATAATTTATTTAATTAAATAATTAAATAAATAATAAATAAATAATAAAAAAATAAAATAAATAATAATTAAATAATTGCTACAGTAAAACTGCTGTCAACAAAACAAGATATGACATGATACTGTCTGAAGGGGATCACATATTAATTTACTATGTGTTTACAATATAAACAAAAACTTTAGTAGCTGTTAAATTTTAAAAGAAAGTCATGGTTACCATGGCAAATTATTGTACGAGTTGAGAGTTAGCACATATAAAAATTGCATAGTTATTGATTGGTACAATCAGAAAATACAATGACACATTTTTAACATTTTGACTCCCTGCCATCTAATTATTTGATGCTTTACATAAGAATAGTTTGGTGTATCAAAACTTTTTGGTCAATTTATTTTAAAGTCCAATCCTATTAACTACTATCTATTAACTTTTGCCTCAATGAACTGCTAATTTGTTGCTTATCAATAGTTAGTGAAGTAGTTAATTCACAAACTGCTCAAGTGTTCTCAAGTCATGGTGGTGATGACGGAATCCCAAGTTTTGTTTCAGTAGCTCAAAGCGTAGCAAAGAATCAGGCTCATGCTTATTCCACAATGAATGTTTTAGCACATCTGACCAAGGCAAGGCCTCAGCTGTTTGAACAAATGCCATTACACACACGGCTCACGCACAAGCCCATGCGCACACACACACACTGCATGATGATGAAGGAAAATCAATTCATCTCTGTGGTAGTGTCACATTAGAGTGACTGGGATTGACACAGTAAATGGGTTAGTGTTTCCCCTCAGCAGTTTAACTAGCGATTGGACCTGACAGTCCCAGCACTGGTTTACAGCAGCACAAGGAATCTCAAGGGAAGATCTTTCAGGTGTTTTCACTCTCTTCAAGCCCCTGACACTGTCAAACAAGAGTCAAGTGATTAAGCTCACTGTTCCCACACTTACTACATTAAAGGGGTCATATTGCTTTTTATTTTTTTCCTTTCTTGTTGGATTGTTACAAGTTCTTGGTGCATAAAGAATATCTGTAAAGTTGCAAAGACTAAAATCTCAAATCCAAAGAGATATTCTTTATAAAAGTTAAGAGTCAACCATGCCCTCCTAAAACGGCTCGTTCTAACATGCCCCTACATGTCTACGTCACGATGAGGGAAGATTTGCATAACACCACCCAAATGGAAGGAAGGCGTAACTTTTATTCTCGCTGTTGGCGCCGCCACCATGTTGTAGAGACGCTGTGTGTTTCATTGTGAAAGTGAAACTACACTGTTTGGCCTTCTGAAAGAGGACACAACTAGAAATCAGTGGTTTAGTTTACAACACAGAACAATTCAACCCAAATATTCAGATGTGTGCTGTGCATTTTACGGAGAATGAGGACTGTTTAAGCGACGCGATACAATACGATATGCAACGCGTACAAACACAGTATAAGTCATTATAATCAGTAATTATGTCCCCATTGGATGCAACAAATGCCTCATCTTTAATGTTTTTTTTTGTTTGTTTTTTTTGTCTTGTCGCACCAGGACACAGGGCATCACAGTATGTTAAAGGGCGTAACATTTCAATCACACGCTTGAGGTATTCAGCCAAACACAACACACTGGATAGCTGACCAATCAGAGCACACCTCACTTTTCAGAACGATGAGCTTTGTAAAAATCGATGCATTTCATAAATGCAGGGCATAGAGGAGCGAAAATAATGTTCATTATGTGGACAGTAATGTGCGTCATATGACCCCTTTAAAGCAAATTTTCTTCATGGAACAGCAGATGCCAAGATTACCTTTATTTTTTAAGAATGAAAACAGCAAAAAGTAATATGATAACAGACAGTGTTCAATAAACAGTTACATATAATAATAATAATAATAATGATAAGAATAAATAATCATTCCAGCAAGTAATATTTACACATCACTTTTCGGCATAAAACACTACTCTTTCTCAATTTGCACAATTACTATAATATATATATATATATATATATATATATATATATATATATATATATATATATATATATATAGATATATATATAATATATATATATATATATATTCTACATAAGAAAATAATTTCTTTTTTATATTTAAAAAAAAACACTTTTTAAAAAAAAAATTTTTAAAATCTACATTTTAAACTATAAGGAGGCCTTGTTTTGTTTTTTGTTTTTTTTTTCAGATTCCAATGATGGTCACAGTTTCCAGGGTTTATCCAAAACTTTAAGAGTTTAAAAAGATTGAATAGCGCTCTTGTGGAGTGAGTGTGTGCTTGAGTGTCAGTGAATAGACTGTGTGATATATTTAGTCTCATAGGGCCTGCTGCTCAGTGCAGATAAGTATATGCCAAGAATGCAGATGTCTGTGCAGTCGGACCACCAAACTGCTGAGGCAGTTTAATGCAGCCAAAGACAAGAAGTTTCATCCCATTAGGGCTGGGAAGTCTGATCCATTTTACCAAATTAATTCTTTCCAACAATGAATCGGTTTAAATAATGATTAAGTGATTTGCATCCATTACCACTCAAAAGTATTTCCAGACAATTGTGTATGTGTGTGTGTGTTGTGTTACATATTCTGTATTTTAGTTATTTTATGAAAAAATACATTATAACAATAATGTTATGAAGCATAATGTTTTTCATTTTCAGTTAAAATTAAAATCATATTAATTTTGTTATTTATATTTTTAAAGTAGACCCGGATATTTAAAAAAAAAAAATAATAAAAACACTAATTATATTACAGTATACAATACAAAACAACAATAACATTACTTACAGATAAACAATAACTGCAAGATCCATTCAGCTCTTTTTTTTCAGATTCTTTTTTTTTGCAAATAAAACAAATAAAATCTTGTGCATATAAAACAACGTGTGATTAGGAAGCACAAGCACTTTATTATAGAGCCACTCGCATCAAAACACTCAAGAACTGTTTAACAGAGCTGAATATCATGAACATCAAAATCAATCAGTTCTAGTATCTTCCAAGAAAGTAGAACCAGTTCTTCCTTAGAACCAGTTCTCAATTGGCAGTCCTACCCTATTGACATTAAGGGTTTGAAGAATAATCTTCAACCATTTCCTTTAAACAAAGGTATGACAGAGTCTAGCAAAGCCACTTGAGCCACTGGCTTGACAAGCTCGGTCGAGCGGTCAGGTCTGTCTGAGACTGCAGCCCTCAGTTCAAACTAATCTGAGACATAAAACACTGAACCTCCAGGAGAGATCCCAGGACACACACATGCTTCACACAACAACAAGTATACAGGGGTTCAATACCAGCAGTAGGCTTTATGTGCTCTGTTCCATTATAACCTTACTGATGGAGTTGTGCGTATGAGTGCTCTGCAACTAACTCTAGTTTCTTTACTCTCTCTCTTTCTTGCCCTCCCCTACTTTTTCTTTCACATCTGTCAGTTTTCCTTGGGTGCACAAACAAAGATTTGTCCCATTAGAAGCCCAACATGACAGCAGAGAAAACCAGCAGCTTTCAACCTAAATAACAGAGAACAGAGACATACAAAACGGCTCCTATTTGCACATACTGTATAGACATAGCTTTGCTAAAAAAAACTAAATTCTTTTTTTTTTTTTTTTCTATATTTGAAATACAACAGTGTTGAAGTAGACACTGTAAGATGACTGTAAGGAATGGCTGTTACTGGGGTGAGACGGGAAGACAAGTCCTCCTCTCTAAAAATTGGTGCCCCCTTTGTAGTTGGCGTCCGATGTTGACTGTGTACTCCGTGTACAGAAAAAAAAAATATCATGTCATCGAGCACCACAGATTGGAACACATTATATGGGTGGACTAAAGTAAAGTTCCCTTCCTCATCCAGAACATTCTATATTAATTCTGTTTTTTTTTTCTTTTTTTTTTTCACTTTGCTTCGTTCTCACTGGCAATCATTTAAGAAAATAATAATGATAATAATAATAACAATAATAAACACTCTAAGCAAGAAAATACTGATGTTGCAACTTCCAAAAAAAACAAAACAAACAACAACAACAAAAACTCTGTATTGCTAATATACTCTTGCATGGAATGCTATGAACATAGGAAAGGGGAGTGATGCAAAGTGAATCACCCCAATATATAGTTATACTATAATTCATTAATTGTTCGTTAGTAAATCTGTGATTGATTCCACTCCACGTTGTATCAATGCCCCTTAGCTGTTCTAAAATCCCTATAAACCATGGCTTCTAGCAGTTTATTGAATTATTAGCACTTTTGGAGCACTACTGTCCAATCAGATTAAAGATCCAGAACTAACTGCTGGATAATTCTAAATATACTCAGAGAAAAGTCAGTAAAAACAGGGCACAATGTAGTGTGTCAATATAAATAAATTTTCCATATTGGTTTTTCACAGATGTTGTACCAATAGTTTGAGCTACACATTGATGTATGAGCTACACATGTGTTTAATTTATTTTAAAATACTAATACAAATACAATAAAACAATAAATAAATAAAAATTCACAAAAATGTCACAATTTATATAAAACAGCTTATGGCATCAATCAATCAATCAATCAATCAATCAATCAATCAATCAATCAATCAATCAATCAATCTATCTATCTATCTATCTATCTATCTATCTATCTATCTATCTATCTATCTATCTGTTTAAATTTTCAATTAGTCTGAGTCAGCTTCCTGTGGTTTCAATGCTAACTAGAAGAGACACAGAAAGGGATGGGGTCCTCAGCAAACACTTCACAATCTATTTTCACCAAAGCTCTTCCCACTCTGTGTCTGCTGACACCCCTCTGAGCTTGGCCGCTTCCCCACAGAGAGCCTGGCCGAGTCCACAGATCTGACCGTCACTTCCAGTCAGCTATTCGTGTGGGACTCGGAGGCAGGCAGCGCCATGGCAGACGCTCTGGGTGAACACGGAGACCAGCTCTCACAGCTGCCTGTGTAATCCAACCCCACACACGCCACACACACTCCACATGGGAGAGACACTCAGATTTCTCTTAATCATAACGCTCATGATGGAATTTATTTGTGCACTGAAATCCAACTTTGAACATCTATTTTTAAATTATAAACAGAAATAAAGGTGTGGGAAAAAAATCTAAATGTATATTATTACTTCTAATATTAAGAAATTGAATAATATTTACCTAAAATTTACCAGATTAAGATGAGCCTGCAAAAGAAAGAAAAATACTCATTCCAATAAAGTATGTTACAGTCAATATTCTTAAAGCATTTTTAATATACTCCTGTGGATATAAGCTGAGATCAGTGGCAATATTCCATCATGGTTTTGGTGTTTGGTGTTAACAATCCATTCACTTAAATAGAAGTGGATATTCAGATATGCTCGCTATTTGTGTGGGTGACTCTTAAGTCTTAAACAAACAGAGGAGCTGAGCTCTGAGCATGATAACAGCCCCCAATAGACAGAGAAACACACACAGAGAGAAAGCAAAAGCACCACAAAAATATCTTTGGTGACTGACATGTCAGTTCCTCCTGGAAGAAGTTTACCGTTTAATAAGTGCCTCCATCTTTCCAGGTTCTGCAGACAGGCCGGGTGGTGGAGGCATGTGTATGGCTTTCAGACATAAATGGCAGCTACTCAATAGATCCCACTGCTGTTGAGTAAAGCCATCTGAGGAAAATGAGTAGTTTGAGGATCAACAGTCTTTCTGGAGGAATTTGGGTGTATTTTATGATTTCTTCATCTAGACTACAAAGCAGGTAGTGAAGGAAGAGAGAGAGAGAGAGAGAGAGAGAGAGAGAGAGAGAGAGAGAGAGAGAGAGAGAGAGAGAGAGAGAGAGAGAGAGAAAACGTTGCCCTCTACTGCCAGATTCAGTCGCAGCCAGATTGTGGTAGCTGTGATACAGATCAAGTGTTTTTGTTCAAACTTTTGTTATTTCAAGAATGTCAGCGAGCACAACATTTTCTCCTCAAAAACTGATCATCACTAGACATGCTATTTATTTGTGTATTGGTTTCCTTCATGTGTATATAATGTTATTTTTAGGCAGTACAAAAAAAAAAAAAAAAAACATCAAATTAACCTCACAGGCTGCAAACCATGAATGCTTTCGACTAATCGTGTGGTCTTTGTAGTACAGTATGTTCAGTATCTTTTAATATTACTATAAGGTGAAGTAGGTAAATGGACTCTTTTTATTTTAACTTACTATTTATTCCCTTTTCTTTGTACAATGTTTTATATCTTTATTTAAAATGGTATTATGTAATTGATTTAATAGTCATATTCATATCACATTCATACATATTGCCATGGATTCACCCTGCATGCAGTTTTATTTGCTCATATTAGGAGACAACATTATATATGTATACATTTAAAGATTAATTTGCCACCACAGGAATATTCAATATGTTTTAAAACTGAAGGGGGGCTTCAGGATGTCATCCAAAATGTGCACTTTATATTATATGTTTAGAAAAGTGAAACGCCAGTATCTTGATGCAGTGTAAAAACAAGTACATTAACATAAATGAACAGTTCACATATATAATACCTGTAGAATCTAAACATTCCCCAGCATTCATTATTAGGTCATCAACATATGTGTAAAGATTTAGGGAATGGCCCGTATTACTTACTGTACACACAAATAAACACATAAACACTAACCGTTCTGTTGAAAATGGTGAGATGGAGACAAAGATAGAAATCCCTAGTGTCCAATACTTGACTAAACATCATGAATGTTATGGATCTGTGTTCATACATACTGACCTAAAGTGTATGTCCTGAGGCCCATGGAAGTCGAAGAGAACCTTCATAGAGGCCTCAAAGAATGGGAAGAAAAGCCGAAGAGAGGTTGAGAGAGCGAGAGCTCTTCAGCAGACAGTGCCCAGCAGGATATGGACTTGTTGTAGTCACATCAAAAGATGGCACCCAACGCTGAGCCACCTCCTCTGGCTTTGAACACAAGATAAATTAAACAACAAAGAACACGATGACATTCACAGCCCTGTTTGCTCCTGTTAACTGAACACCACACATCCATCAGACCCCATAGTCTACACACAACTACTTCAGTGGGTTGGACATACTAAAGGCCTTATGGTGTTTGTTTCATAAGTTATATTCCATAATAACAAATAATATTCCATAATAACAAATACTCAACAAATAAAATGGTAGAAGTTCTGCTAGGGTTTTAGTAGGCTTGAAATGAAGGCACAATGTAAAATCACTATAAGACAAGTGCATTTCTTGCTATTACAAGCAGCAACGACAATATGATAAAACAATGCACCAGTCTTTTTCTTGTTTGCAGTTATCATCTTTATGAATATGCTATTTATACTGCCTAAAATAATTTGACTTTTTTTTTTTTTTTAATTGTCTCACAGGATTCAATTCAATTCAAGTTGAACGTTCTCCAGAAATCATCATGCCAAATAAGACAAGCCTTTTTATTTTTTATTTACTATTACAGAACAGCAGAGAGGAAAAAAAAAAAATATATATATATATGAGAAACAATATTTAAAAAAAATACACCAATCTTGTTCTTGTTATGCAAGAGTATTAGGAATGTAGATCTCAATTTATCAAAAAAAAAAAAAAAAAAGGAGGGGGGATTGGCATTCAGCAAAATGACCAATGGTCAATAAATTGTTTACATTATACATTTAATATTAATCATATTTACAAAAGCTATTCTCTTGCAACACACTTTACTTTGTTCGTTAGCCTTACTGTATAGGTGATATTGCAGATACTTGGAATTAATATATTGCAGAATTAATCACATTAATCACATAATTAATACAGAAAATTGTTACAGTGTTCATAAAGTGTAAATGCTGTAAGCAGCAAACTTAAATTAAAGCAGCAGCAGGTGTTGAAGTATTTTGAAAGTGGATGAGATTTGGCTGCTCAAATTTTTCTGTCTATAAACGTCTATGTTCTCACAGTGGGACATGGCTTTAGCTGCATTCTACTCAGGATTAAACATTACAGATAATATAAAACACCTGTGAATAACAAATGTCTGGATATAAGCCATATGCATTCCACACACAATCAGTCAACATCAACACTTCAGTATAAGAGCCATCGTTTCACTAAACACAAACACAACATATCTGACTGTAGAGAGCTTTCCAACCTAGCACATTCATATGCAGCATACACATGGGGTTTTATTTTAAACACTTTGGTAATATATATATAAAATAAGTATACTTAAGTATAAGAGTGTGACTGAAATAACGATGCTGTAAGTTTAAATGTTCTGCCACATTATTCACAGACACACACACATCCACCACATGACCTCTCTCTAAACCCAGCCCTCTAAAGACGTATCAGCCAACCCGACATCGGAAAACCTGAACATGCACAATGACTGAGATGCAAAAATAGTGAAGGCAGTTCCTTGTCATTTTAGCTTTGGTATTTCACTGAAGAAAAAAAAAAAAAAAAAAAAAAAAAAAAAATTCCTTTCAGCACCTTTACATACAACGTCAAGTATAAATAAATGTCGTGTCATAATAAAGACTGTAAAAGTGATCAACTTATGTGCCTTTTAAACAGTAAGAAGAGAATGCTGGGATGAAGAGAACAAGACTTGAAGATTTGAGAAAGAGAGAGAGAGAGAGAGAGAGAGAGAGAGAGAGAGAGAGAGAGAGAGAGAGAGAAAGAGAGAGAGAGAGAGAGAGAGAGAGAGAGAGACTTCTTTCTTATTACTTAACTTCATTATTCAGACACTCGCGGGACAGATACACGCCTTCACTTATTGGAAAGATATTAACAAATCATTACTGTGAATCTTTTTGGGAATGATTTAACCGTCAATGCATAACAGCAGGCGGTTATGTGCTGACATATAGAGATGGCCACTGTCAAGTAATAACAAAATCAATACAGTTGTTACCCATAATGCTAGCACTTCAAGTCCAGAAGGGTCAAATTAAGTGTCGCAGTATGAATTGTACATTACTTTTTAGTTTATTGATATTTAATTAGAAAACTTTAAAATAAAATAAAAACAATAAAAACAAAAACAATTAAATTTAGACAAAAAATAAACAACGAAATTAACTATTTTGTTATTCCTGTGATTGTGCAGCAATATTATTATATAATATCTAAGTAAATTAATATTGTGTGAGATAAAAATAAGTTTGTCTAAACAGTTATTTTAGAATTAAAAAAAGGAAAAAGGAAAAAATTAGAAAAGAATAAAACAATATTTAAAAATTATATTTTTTGCGTGATGTGACATATGTAGGTATTAAATGTTGCAATGCTATCATTACCAGAACAAAACGGTTTGGCAGAGATTCTTTTGGCAAGCCACTGATGAAATATGAAACACCAAATCACAAACAGTGTTTGTGAGAGCCGGTGTAAAATCATACGGCTGTTTACTGAGAGTTTAGTGACGATTATACTGATCCAAAACAACTGTTCACTCATCTCATAGTTTTACATAGGCTGGAGTTTAATGGATTCTAAAATACTTAACTGAAACTTGCTATTGCATTAAATAAATAAATAAATAAATAAATAAATTATATATATATATAAATATATATATATATATATATATATATATATATATATATATTACACAGGGCTATTTAATGCATATATTTTAAAGTAATTTCAAAATATCTCAGTCAGTTTTATAGGGGAAATATTTGCAATTATTTGTTTTCTTTTACATTTCTTTATATCACAGAAACATATTCATACTCTTAAGTAAATGTGCAAAGATTGCAAGAGAGATAATAAAGGGGGGCAAGGCTAGTGCACAGCAATGCACATTATATTCACGTCATTTAGACGCACAGAGAGAATGACGCGGTGTCAAATCTGTGTGACAGAATTAGGTGAGTGTTAAGAGAGGGGGCCAGCAGGGGTACAGAGATGCTCAGGGCACACACACACACGCACACACACACACACGGTCACACATACAGTACATAAGAGCATTTTCTTCACACACACACACACACACACACACACACACACACACACACACACACACACACACACACACACACACACACACACACACACACACACACACACCTAACACATCACATGAACTCAGTATAAAATGCCAGATCACTGGTCAGTTCATTTATCTGCAGTGAAACAATTTCTAAAATCATCTGTTTGATAAACAATCAGACAGCTTGTAGCACCTTCAAAAATACAGTGGGGTAGAAGGGAAGGGCAACATTAATGTGTCTAAACATATTAAATGTTTAAAAACTTTACTATAGCTAAGATCTGCTGTTATTTACAATTATTACTTTGTGCTATTTTCTTTCCTTTAACGTTTTAATTTTATTATATCATTTTAGATTTTATTTTAATACTATTTAGTTGCTCCTTGCTATTATTTAAAAGCTTATAATGCAATAACGTTATTATTAAAAACTGGAACTTCTTTATTTCTTTCTAGGCGAACAAAATATGATGACATCACGTGAAAATGAACGTATGTAAATATTAAAAATACACTTTTTATGTTTTGTTGTTTTTTATTACATGTATTCAATTTTTGACCACTTAAATTAACATGGTGTATCTCTGACCATCTCTTTTTCTCTACAGTGCTTACGAATTAGTAAACGTATTTCCTGACGTTGAATTTGGGTAAAGAATCAGAAAAATATGAATAGACTGCGACTTTTTTGAATTACAGTTTTATATTTTTCTTTCCAGTGGATATGATGAACTAAGTACTAGAACCATGAACAGGATGATGATGATGATGCTAATGATGCTGCTGATGATGATAATAATAATATTAGTTGTGGTTTAAATAAATATAAATTAAATACTGTATATGCATTATTTTCCTTGCAAACTTTCAAAATTACATTGCTCTTTCAAGATAAGGTAACAATTTATGTAAGTCATTCTGGATAAGAATGTCAGTGCTAAATGCAATGAATGATGAAAAGGTATAGCATTCTAGGTAGGAATACACTTTGATTATATTGTATTACATTAATGACAGTCTCATCCTATCTAAAATAATCCAATCATTTAACTATCATTCAATAACAGCTAGCAATATAACATGACTATGCAGTGTCCAGCATTGTGCAGATCTTGGTGCTTCTTGAGCTAACTGCAACTTCGTATGCCAACTCTCACTGATTTCAGTCCGAGACTGACATCTAGTGGACTGACAAACATTACCAGTTGCACACATCTCTCAAATATAAAACCAGAAATGTTGATTCTTAGAGAAAAGTGTAAAAATGTGGGTTACACTTTATTTAAAGGTGTCCTTGTTATAGTGTAATTATGCATTTATGTACTGAGTAATATTAATTAACTACATGTTCTTACTATAAGGTTAGGGTTAGAATTAGGGTTTGGTTAAGGGTTACTTGCATGTAATTTTGCATAATGAATTGTTATTATAATAATACGTACGTACATGCAAATGTGTAACAAGGACACCTTAAAATAAAGTGTTAACAAAATGTGTTATAAAAAAATAAAATAAAATGTTACTCAGCTATTGTATATCTCTGTCATACATGGCCCAAAGCCATGTATCAAACTCATTTTAAATGTCTTGAGGAATTTCTATTACACAATTTAAATTATTGATGTCACTGGATGACTACAGAGATCAAGTTTGGGATTCAGGCAGGAATGTCTTCCAGTTCTGGAGCATTTTTGCCCTCATACTGAAGCTCACTGTGGGTTAATGGTAAGTGAGGTCAGTAACAGTAGGTAGTAATCGTGCCGAAAACCATGCAAACACGTGGGACCACAAATGCTTCCCTGCTGGCACAAGCAGTTAACTCAGTCATTGCTTTCTGCATCCTTTTACCATCACTTATCAGTCACTGGCTAATTAGGGCTTACATTCATGGAAGATACAGCAATGAAGCACACACATCGCTGAACAGCTTTCACACATACAGCTTCACATACATTTCCTCCAGGTAACACAGGGAGTATTTATACTTATTTCTTTATTAGCCAATCATAAAAATAAATAAATAAATAAATAAATAAATAAATGCAACTGACGCATATCTACTGATGAAAGGAACCAAGAGTTCTGAATGAGTCCAACCTTTTTCTTTGCAAAATGATTCACTCAAAGTGCTCAAAATGCTGCACAATGGTGACATCCACTGATAAAAGCTTGAAATGGAAAGGAAAGGCTTAAAACACAAGCAGCTAATGGCTGTGTTTACATATACAACAATAGTCTTGTTGACATTACATAAGCAAATCGTTTCAATCCTGTTTAAATGCCACTTGCTGATGAATGTTGTCATTTTAGAAAAATTCTGTCACTATTCACTTAATCTGCAACCTGCGACACACAAAAAAGTTAAAAAAATTAATTCATTTATTTATTTGTTTTCCTACTTCAGCATTGGAGATTTGTTTTATCGTGTGATCAATATTAAGTGCACAGATAAAATTGTAGGTACAATTTTAAGTTGGGGTTATTCATTTGTTATGCTTTTACAGTATATTATTTTGAATCTGTAAGATTTTGTACAATTTATAATGTTTGGTGTACTGACAAGCCTAATTACTATTTGGTCATGAGAAAAGTTAATTGAAAGTCATTCCATAATACTTATACAAGTAAGTATTCTCTGGTTATTCAGTCAAAATATAATGTCAGTACTTCATTAACAATGTAAATATGTGATACACATTTTCCAACACATAACAAAGGCCACATACTTGATTTGGTGTGTTCTGCTGGGGTGGATATTGACCAGCTAGATAGCAGATAAGCCTCTTACTTCCAAGCTACTTGTTTCTACTCCAAGATGTGCTAAAAATAAAGGGTTATTCGTTTTAATGTCAAGAACATACATTTTGATATTCACATACATACATTCTTATTACTGAATGCCAGTATAAGAAATCAGGATTGACTGTCCATAAGCTTATGTACGATGAACACTTGGGTCAATACAATGAAGCACTTAATTGGGAACCCTATTCCAATTAAGCTTCTAAAAGAGGAGCTTCCAGAAGTAATAGATCCTCTTCTGACTATTATTAATTCGTCATCGTCATTAGGATATGTCCACAAAACCTTCAAACTGGCTGTTATTAAGCTCTGATAAAAACAAAAAAACAAAAAAAAACTTGACCCCAAAGAACTAGTTAATTACAGACCGATCTCGAATCTCCATATTCTATCCAAGATACTAGAAAAGGGAGTGTCCTCACAAGTATATTCCTTCTTAGAGAAAAAATGTATTTGTGAGGATTTCCAGTAAGGATTTAGACACTATTATAGTACTGAGACTGCTCTCATTAGAGTTACAAATGACCTGCTCTTATCATCTGATCATGCTTGTATCTCTCTATTAGTGCTATTGGATCTTAGCACTGCGTTCGACAATATTGATCACAACATTCTTTTGCATAGACTAGAAAACTTTGTTGGCATTAGTGAAAGTGCATTAGCATGGTTCAAATCATACTTATCTAACCGCCATCAGTTCGTAGCAGTAAATGAAGAGGTATCATATCGATCACAATTGCAGTATGGAGTACCTCAAGGCTCAGTACTAGGGCCATTACTTTTCACGCTTTACATGTTACCCCTGGGAGATCATCAGGAAACACGATGTTAGCTTTCACTGTTCACTGCGGATGACACTCAGCTCTATATAACTTTGCAGCCCAGTGAAACATACCAATTTGAAAAACTAACGGAATGCATAGTCGATATATAAAAAAACAAACAAAAAAAAAACTGGATGACGAGTAATTTTTTACTGCTAAATTCTGAAAAAACAGAGGTGTTAATTATTGGACCTAAAACCTCTGCATGTAAAAACCTAGAACACTGTGTAAGACTCGATGGCTGCTCTGTCAATTCTTCATCATCAGTTAGGAACCTAGGTGTGCTATTTGATAGCAGTCTTTAATTTAAAAGCCACGTTTCTGCATTTTTCCATCTCAAAAATATATCTAAATTACGACCTTTGCTCTTAATGTCAAATGCAGAAACATTAATTCATGTGTTCACGACCTCAAGGTCATATTATTGTAATGTTTTATTAGGTGGTTGTTCTGCACACTTAATAAACAAACTCCAGGTGGTCCAAACTGCAGCAGCTAGAGTTCTTTGCACTGGCTCACAGTATGACCATATTAGCCCGGTTCTGTCAACATTGCACTGGCTCCCTATTAAACATCGTATAGATTTTAAAATCTTGCTTATTACTTATAAAGCCCTGAGTTGTTTAACACCTCAGTATTTGAACAAGCTCTTATTGTATTACAGCCCTCCATGTCCGCTGCATTCTCAAAACTCTGGCAATTTGATAATGCCTAGAATATCAAAATAAACTGTGGGCGGCAGATCCTTTTCCTATTTAGCGCCAAAACTCTGGAATAACCTACCTAACATTGTTCGGGAGGTGGACACACTCTGTCAGTTTAAATCTAGAAGACCCATCTAAAGACCCATCTCTTTAACCTGGCTTACACATAAACTAACACATTTCAAATATTCAAATCCGTAAAAGGATTTTTAGGCTGCCTTAATTAGGACAACCGGAACCGGGAACACTTCCTATAACACATGATGCACTTGCTACATCGTTAGAAGAATGGCATCTGCGCTAATATTGGTCTGTTTCTTTCTTATTCCGAGGTCACAGTAGCCACCAGATCTAGTATGTATCCATCCCAGATGGTGGATCAGCACCTAGAGATGACTTCGACAACTCTGAATGTCAACGGAGACCAGGACAACTATATGAGCCCCAGAGACAGATCCCCAGTAAAGACCTTGTCTCCTAGATGGCTACCGGGACAAGACCACAGGAACCTGTCTACAATATCATTATCTCTTTTTAATCTTAAATTTTGCCACTTTGCCTCTTTTGAAGCAAAACTCTAAATGACATATTGGGATACAATATGGCACACTTGACTGAGCACATGGAAACGTTGTGCATGGCCAGTGAATAGGGCTGGATCTTGTTCTTTCATCTGTGATAGAGACCATTCTGAATCTGAGCACCTCCTCCATTAGGTTATGCTCTTGTTAGACTGTCAAGTTGTTGAGACTGTTTTCATCCTAGTGCAGGAAACACAATTTGAACCTTGTTCACTTCCCAGTTTTAATGTGGGCATAGGACCCGTCCATGCTTAAGGTGTATCTGGCAGTATTTTTTGCTGAACATATACAGGTACTGGTGGTGGGTATTTCTTTGGCATGACATTTACTCGCCTCCCAATTTATTTGAGGGACAAGACAGCTAAGAACTTTTTGTCCTGTTTCTGTTCTTTCTTGGAACCTGTCTGTGGTCTTAGAAGGGCTCACTGGTCCACCATTTAAACCTCTGGAGTCAGCCTAAGTCAGACTCTTAAGGTGGTGCTGTTGATGGCTTTATCATCCCTCAAACATATCTGAGATTTGCAGGCTTTGAAAGTGAAAGTGACGTGACATACAGCCAAGTATGGTGACCCATACTCAGAATTCGTGCTCTGCGTTTAACCCATCCAAAGTGCGCACACACAGCAGTGAACACACACACACACAGTGAACACTGCGGCCATTTACGCTGCGGCGCCCGGGGAGTAGTTGGGGGTTCAGTGCCTTGCTCAAGAGCACCTCAGTCATGGTATTGCCAGCCCGAGACTCGAACCCACAACCTTGGGGTTAGGAGTCAAACTCTCTAACCATTAGGCCACAACTTCCCCACAGCTTTGTTATGTGTGTCCCCAAGGTTACGTCCGATCTCATGTAGTGCTATTGCAGTCTTTTTCTCCTCCACCCTTTGCTCCATCGGAGTGTAAAAGATTGCACAGGTATTGTCAAGTGAGGGTGTCGAAGATTTACATTGGCCGCTTGTGTCAATGATTGTGGCTCTGAAAAAAAGGATGTCACACTGGACAACAGCTGTGATTTCTCTAGTTTCTCTAAGGTGCATTGTTTGACCGTCTTGAAATGAAGAGCACACTCTACCTGGAGTGTGGCATCACCTCAGGTGCTATCTACAGCGGTGTCTTTACAATATATTTGTGTGGCAGCAGGAGGGGCCTCTCTGCGCACTTTTAGCAGGTTTTATAATCTGGATATGGATTTGACTCCTGGTTCTTAGGTCTGAACAGTGGTCTTTCATATCTAGTGTCATATCTAGTTTTGTTGAGGCATGGGCTAGTTTAATAACTGTTGCTTGTAGCATGGTATACAGTAGTTCAATAGGGTTCCTATAGTGTCAGCTACCAATGCAGCTGAATGAATATATGAAAGGAAATGTACTTATGTATGTAAACCTGGTTCCCTTAATAGGGAACAAGATAATGCATAGTTGTCCATGTTACTTTGTTACTGCTTGTTTTCTTTATTGAAATCTTAATGATGAAGCTAGTACTCCCATATGAGATGCTGGTGATCCAGTGCCTCAGGGAGGTCAGCGTCAGCACTATCAGCCAAACAAATAGCCATTTTTGTACAGGCTTCACACAATCATCACACCTGGGGATGGTCCCATAGCCTCAACTACTAAACTGCATCTCTATCACAGTTCCCTATTCAGTAACCAAGACATTTTCTGTTCCTCATGTGCATAAAGTTAAGCAATTAACCTGCTGC
The DNA here is from genome assembly GCF_018340385.1 of Cyprinus carpio. Classification (NCBI taxonomy): domain Eukaryota; kingdom Metazoa; phylum Chordata; class Actinopteri; order Cypriniformes; family Cyprinidae; genus Cyprinus; species Cyprinus carpio. The sequence continues at coordinate 1,305,211 of NC_056580.1, forward strand.
AGTGTAAATTCACTGCAATCCCCATTGACTGATGCATTTTGATTTCAGCAAATCACTTTGGGAGAACGCATACAGTGTACAATGCTCTTATTATTCATGAGGCCAACCATCATCCTGCCTGCCTGCCATGCAACAGATGTTATATGCTTTGACAACATGCAATCTACCTGAAGGAATACATTATCAAAAAAGAGAAGTCGGTAAAACTTAACATTAAGGTTCCCTTTGTAAAGGGCTCATAAAGGTGTTCATAAATGACTAATAACTCATTTACAAATGCATTATAAATAATTGATAAGCAGTTATGAATTATTTTAAAGCAATACCTGTTAAATAATTAGCTATTTTAAACTCAAATCTTATAAATGCTTAATGAATATATTTAGTCATACTTATTTCACTCAAAACCAGATTCGCAATTGATTTCATGATGTAGCAAAAACAGGCTTTTATAGCCAGACAAATCTTGATTATCAAAATATATCAGTTTTTAATCGTTGTGGATAGGCATCATGAACTTTTGCAGAGTATCATGGGTAAGATACAGAGTAGCTTCTGTTAAGAAACATATTAAAACAATTGCATGAGTCATTAGATATAAATTAGAAAACCATAGCCTAAACCAGTCTGGCTATAAAAGCCTATTTTGCTGCATTATGAAATACATCGGGAATATGGTTTTGAGTGAAATAAGTATGAATAAATATATTTATTAAGCATTTATAACACGTGAGTAAAAAAAAAAAAAAAAAAAAGCTCACTATTTGGCAGGTATTGCATTAAAATAACTTTTTTTTTCATGCATTTATATCTGCTTATCAGTGATTTATAATGTATTTGTAAATGAGCTATTAGTCATTTATGAACAGCTTTTTTGCACCCTTTTTGTCACACTTTAGTTTGGGGTCCAATTCTGTCTATTAACAAACTATTAACCATAACGTTTGCCTCAATAATCTCCTAATTTGCTGCTTATTAATAGTTGGTAAGGCAGTTGTTAAGTTTAGGTATGGGGAAGGATTAAACGGATCTAAAATATGTTAATACAGAATTAGGCATTAATATATGCTTTATAAGTACTAATAAACAGCCAATATGCTAGTAATGTTCATGCTAATATACTACTAGTTAATAATGAGATCTGGTCCCTAAAATGAAGTGTTACCTTTTATTAACAGCAGAGGGCGACATCAGTACATTGTTAAAACTTATTTTTAGTTAATATAAATACAAACCATGAGCGCATGAAAATTTATACAAACTTATATGTTCAAAATGAATATTGAGTTTAAAAATATGAAGTATTTTTTTATGTACTTTCTTGTTGTTTTCTGAAGACATTATTTAGAAAATAAATAAATAAATATAAAAGTACACATAAATTAGACTAAGAATGTAGTATTAGAAACATGAAAGATCTCATTATTGACTTGTAATTTATTTCAAGACTTCAATAATCAAGACTTAAATGCTCAGGTCACCTTTCATTTTTTACTAAATGGACAAGTTTTTTTTTTTTTTTTTTTTTTTTTTTTTACAGTTAAAGAACAGAACATGAGGAGATACTGAAAACACTGGGAGAGGAGAGGGAACAGTTGAGCCTTGACATGCAGTACCAGTTAAGATCAGTTAATTGTACATTGAATAGCTCCAACCAATATGTTTGGGAGTTGTAATTTCTGCCAGCTCACTACCAGTTAAGAACAATTAAAAATCAACAAAATTAATTCATATCATCCACTCACAAACTTATCTTACCAACAATATATACATAGATTGCACAATATTAATTCAGATCTTCCCCTCACATGCTTATCTGACCTTCATTTTATGCATTTTGAAATGTTTGTTTTGAAGTATATATATATATATATATATTATTTTCAGAAAGTGATCTCTCAGTTTTCTTACCTTCCTTGTGATGCAGAATGATTAAATTTATCTATATTCCTTCCTGGTGTGTTAATTTGCCAATTTAGAATTATTTTACTCTTCAAGGGTGGGCATTAAGTGAGACAGTGGAGATGTTGTAAAATGTGAGCAACAATACTGACCAATGCTGACCAGTGAGAACCCCAGATTACCATGTTCTTGTAGTTCATATTGTACTGTGTTGCTTGGGGTCATAATATACGGTATACTGTAGCAAAACTTATATTTCCTTCTCTTTTTAGTAGAACAGCAGAAACAAGTGGAACAAATGTTTGTTTGTGATTTGTTAACATGCCTTATTCCATGCACTGGTGCATTTATTTATTTATTTTAATTCCACCACATCTTCCTTTTTGACATACAGTATATGAACAATTCTGTGTCTACATGTGTTGATTCTCTGGCCAGCGATAAATAGAAGGCTTGATGAATATGTCAATTTCTTGAAAAATTATAATGATTGTGGAACTGTGTGATAAACATACTTTTTCAATAGTGTTATGATTGAATGAAATATTCTTCATTAGTTCTGATGTCACTCTGCTATAATGAATGTATTACCTACATAGATTACAGCACTTTAGAATTAAATCATGTACTGATGTAGTCTTAATTGTTAATTAAGACTACATTCTTAATTAACACTAAGTAATTAAGGGGGGAGTTGTGGCCTAATGGTTAGAAAGTCCGAAAAACCAGAACCCAAAGGTGGCGGGTTTGAGTCTCAGTATCGGCAGGGATTGTAGGTAGGGAGAGTGACCAGTGCTCTATTCCACCTTCAATACCATGAATGAGGTGAGACCCTTGAGCAAAGCACAGAACCTCCAACTGCTTTCCGGGTGCTGCAGCAAAAAAAAATAAAATAAAATATTGCCTGCCCACTGCTCCGTGTGTGTGTGTGTGTGTGTGTGTGTGTGTTCAATACTCTCTGCTGTGTCTGCATTTGAATGGGATAAATGCAGAGCATAAATTCTAGGAAACCATACTTGGCTACACGTCATTTTCACTTTTCACTTTGACTTCATTTTCACTTTTAATTGTTTTGAGAGCATTGACTTTGGTGAAATAGGCATAAACGACGGAATATGACTATAGTCATGAATTGAAATTATTTGAAATGAAACAGCATACCAAAACAGCATACAACCCTACAATTAAATGAAATAATGAACTGTAAACTACGTTTGGTGTCCATTTTTGATAAACTGTAAGAGAAAATGAACAGTGAATGAAAACTGCAAGAGAGTGTGTACAGAGAGACAGGAGGGAGAACAATATAGGGTTAAGTCTGGGGGAGGGTGAGAAAGAGACAGATTAGTGTAGGGGGGGGGTGTGATTGACTGGAATGGGCACAGACAGTAATGGAGGCCTGAGGTATGTGACATGCATTTATGTGAGATGCCACCAATAACATGATAAGGAAGCTCTTCATCATGCTTCTCACAAGACATGTGCTGCTCCTGACAGCTGATCATGACTCCATGTGTGCTGAAAGGCAGCAAGTCAAGATTCTGTCCTCGCTGAAAAAAAAGAGGCTATTGTCAGGGTTTTCCAGTTCCTACCAAAGGATAAAGAGCACCTCTTAGACTACACTGCTACACTTAATAAAAGTAGTATAATGTAGCATCATGTTCTCCAACATCCATCTATTGTTCTCTGTCTTGAGCACAGTACACTTATATTCATATCACTCTAAAATGTTCTCTGTTTCTGGAGGCTGTGGTCCAGTTGGAACACTGATATCCTGAGTTGTTTTCAAATCTGCAGTTTTCCTGTTGGCATCTTTTTATTTTACCCTTGAGGTGAGAGAAAAAATTAGTCTCCCATCTGGTACAGCAGACAGGCCTCTTGTAACTCTCTACTGAGTGTGTTTGTGTCTGTGTTATACATTAGGGGGTAGGTTCTCTATTTTTCTTGCTACGGAGTTTTTGCAATTGCTGAACAATAAATGGCTGGCCGAGTATTAATATGACGTCCATTATGATCATGGGGTTACAAACTTCATGCAATTCTCAAACAGCACAAAACCAACCTAAAGAGTAATACTGTAAGTTAGTTTGTACATTTGTACAGTTTACAATTAAGATCACCTACATTTAACTCTTTAATGCTTTATTTAATCACAAAGTAATATATATATATTAGTGCTGGGCAACAATTACTTTTTAATCGTGATTAATCACATCGTTATGCGCATAATTCAATAATGAATTCAAAAGTAGTATTGCGCACTTTTATTTTAAAAATACTAAACACCATGTTACCGTGCGTTCACACTGCCGCCAGCCAGAGCTTCAAAATTCACTCTGGCCGACCTGCCAACAAAGCTGTAGAAATATTTGTGGACGCTCAGACGTAGATTGAATGCTTGTCTTGTATTTAAAGGAGCTGCAAAGGAACAAGCAAGCCTGTTGATTTTGTACAGACTGACCACAGGGTATAAGTTAACTTCATTTAATATTTTAAATAAGAAAGTAAGAAATTGATCCATGGAAAGAACTTTTATAGTTACATGTTTGCTAATAAAATAAACCAATAAAAACCATAAGTGTGGTGTGTTTTTTTGTGTCCTAATTTCAACATGCAGTTTATAGAAGACATTTACTAGCCTCAATCTTTACTTAACATTAACATAAATTTGTGTGCAGCCTACATTACAAACTGTCCTGGTTGAAGTGTAGCCTAAATGTAATTGGTCAAATCAGTGTTGCTTTGAGCAAATTAATTGCATTCATGCTGAAAAACAAGCATTCTAGTATGAAAATGCTTGAGAACTGTGGTCGGAAACAAAGTTTACAGGACTGCGTTCTCTGGAATCCTCTCAAGCAGAGGACTTCTACACTTCTACACCACGTCATAGCTCATTACCATAAAGTTGATATCTCTCTCTCTCTCTCTCTCTCTCTATATATATATATATATATACATATATTGAGGGAGTTATATCATTCATTTTATTAATTTAAAACCAACTTTTATTTAAAACAATTAAAACCAGTATCATACATTTTTTACCTTTATTTATATAGTGCTTTTTGCAATACTGATTGTGTCAAAGCAGTTTTACAGTGTCATACAAAAATACAGAAACTAAGCATTAAAATAAATGATAAAATATGAAAAATATTTAATATTGCTGTTTAATTAAACTATTCAAGTGTAAATTATATCATTATTTTGATATACAATTTATATATAGGCCCAACAGGCATTATATAGCCTTTTGCGCATAACGTCCACTGAAGTGTACAATACAGGACTCGTCTAGTTCTCATGGTCTTGTGCCAACAGCTGACAAGGTTTTCACAGGGGATCTGTCTCTAGGGTTTGTCTAGTTGACACTCTCCGCTGACATTCAGGACTGTAGAGTTCATCTACACCTGTAGAAATGCTGATCCACCATCTGGACTAGATCCAGACTGGATCCGGACTCGGTCCAGGTGACTGCAATGACCATCTGATCTGGATACATACTGGATCCGTGTGGCTATTGTGACCTCAGAATAAGAATGAAAGAGACTAATATTAGTGAAGATGCTATTCTTATTGCGATGTGGCGAGTACATCAGGTGTTATGGGAAATGTTCCCGGTTCCTCTGCTGGGGCTTTTTAGCAGTGGAGTCTATGTGAGTGACCCACTTCAGGTCCTGAGAGATGGTGGTGCCCAGGAACCTGAATGACTCTACTGCTGACACAGAGCTGTTCACGATGGTGAGTGGGGGGATTGCAGGGGGGTTCCTCCTGATATCCACTATCATCAAAACTGTTTTGAGGGTGTTCAGCTCCAGGTTGTTTTGACTGCTTTGTTTTGTCTCTATGTGCTAAGAATTAACTGACTTCTGTGACATGAGGTGGCTAGCAGATGGCCAGTTTGGCAAGTCTGTCTGCTTCCTGACCTAGACCCAAGTAAGTCAAGTACAAACTCTAAGACTATGTGCCATATTTCTAGAGATAAGAGTGCCACCACCCTGAAGGGTCTGCCAGGTCTGCCCCAAAAACTCCAATTGTCTATGAAACCTATGTTATTCTGTGGGCACCACTTAGACGTCCAGCCATTGAGGGATGACAGTCTGCTTTGTATTTCTTTACCAGTGGCATGCACGGGGTGGGGAGGATCCAGGACAACAACCCCCCAAAAAACCCCACCCGCATCCAAAGCAGTATCTGAGGCCCTCACATTCTAATTATCCTCAAATAAAGTTTGGATGCGTATCTCTAGTTCTGAAATCTTCTCTGTCAGCCCTCGCCGCTGATAGAGAATGCTAAACTAAACATGTGGCAAGCAGTGCAAGTGACAATAACAGGAAAAGCTATTAACATTACTCACCGTGATTGCTGAATGATTTCAACCATCCACAGTTGTTTTAATGAACTCGTGAAAAATGGAGTGAGAGAGAGAAAAAAAGTGGAAGGCGCGAATGACAATCTAACAGGCTAACGGAATGCAAACGTGCTGTGTGTTGCCTAGTTCACACTACATGATTTTAAACCTGCTTTTAGCCCAATTTGCAAGTTAACGAGCTCACTGACAGTGATCTTTTCAACAACTCATCAAAGAGGCTTGCAGATGCATCACCGACACCTCGCTGATGCCAAATGAATATCTAGCATGCTAAATATCTGGACTGGTCGGCCGACTTGACACCACGTGGTGTCAGGTGTTGCGACGCCCTATAGCCAATGAGAGAGAAAGGGATGGGTTAAGGTCAGTGGAAGCAAAACAGCAGCAGCAAACATGGCTTTAGGAAAAGTTTAGACACTGTTAAAGACACGCCAGGTTCCACCTCCATTCAATCACAGCGCACGCCCTCACCTGAGTACTGAGCACTTCCACCAGACCCTCAACAACAGTCAATCACCTCTGCACTACAAATACCACACACACGCACTCAGTCAGCGTCCGGTCTCGTTCGCAACAAGGTCTTACCTTTATGCTAACTCTAAGGACTAACTCTATCTCTTACCTCTCTCCAGCGATCTCCAGAAGTTCCCAGCCATCTCCGTGCGTGTGTGTGTTACACCTCCCTACCTTGACGTCTCCACCCCTCTACTACGGATCCATTCATCACTGCCAGTCTCCATATCACTTTTCCCAGCACTACCTGCTCCTCTGTCTTTCTGTTATCCTCAGCCTCCTGGGTATTTCGTAACAGAAGACCGGACCTACACCGATCGGCACAAGCATGAGTCTCACGGATCCCTTCCAAGACCTGGTCGACGCATTACGTCGGACACTCACCACTCTACCTGCATCCCCGACACCAGCAAGCACTTCCGCCAACAACGCCAGCACTCCCTCACCTGCCGTGCATGCCAGTCCCATGGCCCGGCCGACTCGTCTATTGGTGAGAAGCTGTATAACCTTAAACAGGGAAAAATGTCTGTCAATGAATATGCTCTTCAGTTCAGGACTCTAGCGGCCACCAGTGGATGGAACGAACAGGCCTTGCTGACTACCTACCGTCAGGGATTGGAACCTCAAGTGCGGTTGCATCTCACTGCATACGAGGATACCATCGGGCTTGAACGGTTCATTCAACTCTCCATCCGCTTCGCCACCCGTATGCAGTCATGCCTAGAAGAGCACCAGGGCCAGGCGTATCCCAACTCGCCACTCTGCCGACCAGAGGCGGTCAGCTCCCCAGAACCAGCCAACGAACCCTTGCTAGTCGACTCCTATCGACTCACAGCGGCTGAAAGACAAAGACGGCTGGCCCAGAATCTATGCCTCTACTGTGCATCCCCAGGGCATATCATCTCTGTATGCCCCGTCCGTCCTCCTCGTCCAATGGTGAGTGCCATTCTCCCTTCGAAGTATCAAATGAAACCACTCACCACTGTTGTGACCCTTACTGCCGCTGACATCTCTCTTCCAGTTTCCGCCCTCCTCGATTCTGGGTCAGCCGGCAACTTTATCTCAGGCGCCCTCTGCCGTCACCTCATACTCGCTACCACGGCAACGCCGTCAGCCTACCAGGTCCACACAATAACCGGAAGGCCGTTGAGTAGAAGATGTGTGCGTCATAGTGTGGGTCCCCATTACCCTCCTAACCGGACTACTCCACCAAGAGGAGATCCACCTGCTGGTTCTGGAGGAATCCACCGCTGACGTCATCCTAGGGCGCCCATGGTTGGAGCAGCATAACCCTGTCATCTCGTGGAAGACGGGCAAAGTCCTGAAGTGGGGCGACTCCTGTTTTCAGAGCTGCATCACCGGTTGTCCTGTCCCAGCCAAACCTACCCCCCCACCTCTTGCAGTTTGTACTACCTCAATTGAGAGCCCGGTGGAGAACCAATCCATCTCCATCCCAACATGCTACGCCCCCTTCAGTGACGTATTCTCCCCTTAACGGGCTTCCAAGCTGCCTCCACACCGGCCGTGGGACTGTGCCATCGATCTGCTTCCGGGTGAACCAGTGTCTAAAGGAAGGATCTACCCCCTTTCCATTCCGGAGGAGAAGGCCATGGAGAAGTACATCAAGGAGGTGCTGGCCCAGGGTTACATTCGTTCATCTACCTCCCCTGCTGCTTCGAGTTTCTTCTTCGTCGAAAAGAAGGACGGAGGCTTACGACCCTGTATCGATAATCGGGCTCTTAACAACATAACTGTCAAGTTCCGATACCCACTTCCCCTCGTCCCAGCTGCCCTGGAACATCTCCGTGGTGCCACTGTCTTCACCAAGTTGGACCTCCGCAGCGCCTACAACCTCATCCGGATACGAGAGGGGGACGAGTGGAAAAACAGCCTTCATCACCCCTACTGGCCACTATGAGTACTGCGTGATGCCGTATGGATTGGTTAACGCCCCCTCCGTCTTCCAGGATTTCATCCATGTGGTGCTCCGGGAGTTCCTCCATAAGTTCGTCCTCGTCTACATTGATGATATCCTCATTTACTCCCGGAGCCTTTCAGCTGTACCTCAAGGTCGAGAAATGCTCCTTCCATCAGCCCTCAGTGCAGTTCCTTGGTTACAACATCAACAGCAATGGCATCCGGATGGACGAGGGGAAGGTAAATGCTGTAAGGGATTGGCCCATACCTACCACCATCAAGGAACTCCAACGATTCCTTGGCTTTGCCAATTTCTACAGACGTTTCATCCAAAACTACAGTGCCATCACCAGTCCTCTCACTAGTCTCCTCCAGAATAAGCCAAAATCACTCTCTTGGACTCCAGCCGCCACAGAGGCCTTCAACTCCCTCAAGAAGTCATTTATGACCGCTCCACTCCTGGTCTATCCTGACCCCAACCGACCCTTCGTCGTTGAAGCCGACGCCTCTACTACCGGAGTGGGAGCAGTCTTATCTCAGCAGCAGGGGAATCCCAGTCGCCTCCACCCATGTGCCTTCTTCTCCCGGAAGCTCAACCCGGCGGAGGTAAATTATGACATTGGCAACCGTGAGCTGTTGGCCATCAAATTGGCCCTGGAAGAATGGAGGCATTGACTGGAGGGAGCCAAACACCCCTTTCTGGTTCTCACTGACCACAAGAACCTTGAGTATCTTCGGGTCGCCAAGAGGCTAAATCCAAGACATGCCCGCTGGGCACTATGCTTCACCCGCTTCCATTTTACCATCTCGTATCACCCAGGGGCTAAGAACGTGAAGGCTGACGCCCTGTCCCACCCCCGAAGAAAACCTAGAAGAACCGGAAACCATACTCCCAGAAAAAGTCATCATCAGCCCCATTACCTGGTCTGCCGAGACTCTTCCTCCATCCGATCCGGCTACCAACCACCCCACCGGGTTGCCCACCGGGACACCAGTACATCCCCAGGACACAGCGCACTCCACTCATTCACTCCGCTCACACATCTCTTGGCACTGGTCACCCGGGGGTCAATGAAACCCTCTCGTTGCTAAGGGAACGTTTCTGGTGGCCCAACATGGCCTCTGACATCAGAAGGTACATGAACGGATGTACAGACTGCGCCATCTCTAAAAGCCCACGCTCCATCCTCTGCCCGTCCCTAATCGCCCGTGGTCACACCTAGGGGTGGATTTTATTACTGATCTTCCTCCCTCTGATAATAATACCTGCATTCTTGTCATAGTGGACAGATTTTCTAAGTCATGTCGTCTTCTCCCCCTGAAAGGTCTGCCCACGGCCATGGAAACGGCCGAGTTACTATTTAACCATGTCTTCAGGTACTTCGGCATCCTCAGTTCATCTCCCGGGTATGGAAAGCATTCCATTCGCTCCTAGGTGTGGCCATCAGTCTGTCCTCTGGATACCATCCACAATCTAACGGGCAGACGGAGAGGAAGGTTCAGGAGAATGGACGCTTCCTCCGTACCTTCTGTCACGGCCACCAGAACTCCTGGAACCAGTTCCTAGGGTGGGCCGAGTACGCACAGAACTCCATGCGACAACCTACCACCGGACTCACTCCATTCCAGTGCGTGCTCGACTACCAACCAAGCTCCGGCATACCAACCCGGTCAGAAGGTCTGGCTGTCCACCCGGGACATCCGCCTGCCCCTGCCCTGCCACAAGCTAAGTCCCAGATTCATTGGCCCATTCACCATCCTTGAGCAGATCAATCCGGTCACTTACAAACTCCAATTACCACCTGAGTACCGGATTCACCCCACTCTCCATGTGTCTCTCCTTAAGCCTCACCATCCCTCTGTTTCTCCCTCCACAGAACCTGGCGAAGCCCCCCTTCCACTCCTCCTTGAGGACGGTGCTGCCTACGAAGTAAGAGACATCCTGGACTCCCGGCGGCGTGGTGGACAACTTGAATACCTAGTGGACTGGGAGAGATATGGTCCAGAGGAACGTTCATGGGTCCCACGCAACGACATCCTGGATCCGAACTTACTAAACACCTTCCACTCCAGTCATCCTAACAGGCCAGCTCCCAGAGGAAGAGGACATCCACCACGTCGTCGGGGTCCTTGGCCCTCAGGAGCGGGCCGTGGGGAGGGGGGTACTGTTACAGACACGCCAGGTTCCACCTCCATTCAATCACAGCGCACGCCCTCACCTGAGTACTGAACACTTCCACCTGACCCTCATCAACAGTCAATCACCTCTGCACTACAAATACCACACACACACACTCAGTCAGCGTCCGGTCTCGTTCGCAACAAGGTCTTACCTTTATGCTAACTCTAAGGACTAAATCTATCTCTACTTACCTCTCTTCAGCTATCTCCAGAAGTTCCCAGCCATCTCCGTGCGTGTGTGTGGTACACCTCCCTACCTTGACGTCTCCACCCCTCTACTACGGATCCATTCATCACTGCCAGTCTCCATATCACTTTTTCCAGCACTACCCGCTCCTCTGCTTGTGCCTGAATAAAACTGTCTTTCTGTTATCCTCAGCCTCCTGGGTATTTCGTAACAGACACAAAAATTGGAGCTATTTTTTTTTCAGAGCAGATCATCACTAAAACAGCTTGCAGCACTAATTTCTTGCCGATGTCCATTTTCAAATAAACAACTTCTGTTTCACTTGTTGATTCATGTAATTTCCGTTCAACTTATCGCATGTGTTTTTGTGACAAAATGTGCTTTGGGGACCGTGTAGAGTCATTGGGTGACAGAGTTGTTGTCAGCTCATTTAGTGTGTGACCCACTGTTGCGAATCATTTATGTAGTGTCGCTAGTGTGAACACCACTGTAAGGATTAAAATTATTTCCTTATGAAATTAATTCCTCATGAAGCCAAAACTCAGGAAATCACACAAAACAGATGCCATGCAATAAAACAATAAAACTAATCTGGAGAAGGGATCTCCAAAGAGAGCAAACGACACCTCTCTCCTTGCTCATTCAAACTCCCTTCTCCCTCTTGCACTCTCTGCTTCTCCTTCTTTTCCCCCAAAAGATTTCACTCAAAGTTCATTAAGGGTATGTTCACGAAAAGCCAAAGCTTTCCCTATCCAAACTTTTTATCCCCCTCGTCTCAAGAAATATCTGCATCCACCCGAAAGTAACCCGTTAGTTCATAAAAAGACAATCGTTCAGTGTTTGTTCATGTTTTTGTTGCTGTTACGTGACGTATCTGTGTCTGACTAGGGGCGAGACGTGGGCTGATGACATCATCATTTCAGAAAATATACGGATTTGCTGTCCACACGAAAATTATTTATCCATTCTGAGACATGGTTTCAAAAAATGTCGGTTTCACTCTCCCAAACTGCCAGATCCGTGTGGACAAAACTACGATACAAAATGTATGTGTATACAGCCACTCTCCATGTAGACAGGGCCTAAGAATATGTATATACCACATATCATGTATCTTGTGAATCTATTGATTTTCCCCTTCATGTTTGGTATCGTTCTAAAGGTCTCTGTGCGATAGGTAAATTGGTCTAAATTTCAGAGTAGTCATTTATATCATGAGAAAGATTGAAAACTTTTGTAGACTTGTGTTCTGCTGAGGAGGTTGTGCGTCCCCCTTTAGGGGTCTGTGAAAATGTTTATCTATCTCCAGCCAGGTGTGATCCTGGGTCATGAGATCCTAACAAACCAAAAGGTATTTTATGTTTTTACAACTGATTTGAAGATTTCTTTGTTTCTGGTCTGCGTATATAAACAAAGTGGCATTATTGTCATTTGGGATTCTGTAGTTAGAAAACCCCACACCGCAAATGTGAGACTCTGCAGCTTTGCACTAGAACTCACATACTGCTGTGTGTCTCTGCTGTCAGGTATGCATTTCGGCTTTTATTCAAGTGTAATTGTCTTAAACACATTGTGCCCATAGAGCACACTATATACTGTAGTTGTTTGTGCTGCTACTACATGTGCACATAGGCTAGTAAAGTTTATTTTCTAAAATACATAATTGCTTTGCTGCAATTGTTCTTTGAAATACTTAGGTAAAAATGTTATAAATGCTATGCATTTTAGACCATGTCTTGTGTTAAATTAGGATAACTGTTACATGTGTGACTATGCTAAATTTGTTTGTCTACTATGTGCATCACTTGGCTATTCCCCATATACTGTAGCTACAGTATCTATGTACAGGAGCAGGGTTGCCACACGGCTGCAATGTGATTCACATTTGCCTTATCCTTTCTAAATTGGCTTCTAATTATTTCATTATGTAATTGGCATGATACAATTTTACCTGACTAATAATAAAATGTTATATTAACTCTCCTGAAATTATCATGACTAGTAAACTGTGAGGAGGCTTTTGTTACCACAAATCTACAGCCAGGATAGGTCAAACTGAAGGCTCATGAATGATAGGAGCAGTAGGCACGTCATCTTAGACCTTCTGATTTCTGTCTATCACTGATGTTAGCAAGCTGTATGGGAAAGGACTAAGGAAACTACACTTTTTGACAAGCAGTAGGCGGCAGGCAAAACAGATATTAGTCTACCTACACCCTCTGCCTAGCATCAGACTGGCAAGTTTGCAAGCACGACAACGGTTTCTTCGGCCAACGCTAGGCTCAAAAGAGACATTAGGTCCCCAGTGAATGAATAATTGAAAGTATGGGATTTCTGGATTAATTTTTAATTAGAAACATTGCCTAAATTTAATGATCACTTAAAATTGGAGTCATATTTAACACGGAGCTAGACTAAAATTTTAACTAAATCCTGATAAATTCAGAGGCCCAAGTAAAAGACCGAATGCACATTAAACCTTCAACCTGGCTGCTGGATTCTGCTTTTTGGCTGGTGGGTGCATTCTTACACCACAACGACTTCAAGACAGATAATCAAGACATGTGGTCTGAACAACATAGCGATCTGCTGATGTTTTAAGTCATGTAGTGTGAACTAGGCTTTAGAGGTTTAGATTAAAAAGTTAAGAATGTCAAAGTAGTTTGATAAATAATATCAGAAATATGGTCAGAGGTATGTTTATATATATATATATATATATATATATATATATATATATATATATATATATATATATATATATATAATTATGTTAGCAGTTTGAACATAGATTCCAACAGAAAAACAAAGCTTCACAGAGTTACAAGAACCACTCAGCAGCACAGCAGACAGCCATTTAGACAAAAAGGCTTTGTACTCATCATTTTCAAAGACATACCAAGGTCACAGAGCTACGTCTGATATTCACTTTGACTGAGCTACACAATGAAAATACTTATCCAAGAGAAGTTTTTTTTTTTTTTTTTTATTCCATATCTGTGTCTATATCTCATCTTTAACATACGTGCTTTGAGTTCTTCTAGTTTTTATGCTACTTCGGTATAGTCTTTTGACCAATGAATTTATGTCACTTTTCCAGTCATTTTTGAATTTTGGATAAGTACAGAGATCGTCGTGAAAAATTTTAGATGCCAAATCATTTTAATTTCAATCAACGATAGTTGCCACTATTCTTAATCCCAAAGCATCAAAAACTGAAGCATGGTTAAGCGCCTTTAGTACCACTGTTAAGATGCTAAAAGTACAGCATAGGTGCTACTATAACAACAAAATTAGAAACTCCATGGTTTTCAATTGCTGCCTTAAACAACAGATGCCTTATACATGCAGATGTAATCCTTTGCATGCATTTGTAAAATCTTTCATAGATATTTTTGAGCACCTAACCCCAATCCTAGCCGAAACCGAACCACTTCTAAAACAATATAAAACATATTATTTGAAAGATAAATCTAAACTTTAGCATGACACAATAGGTAATAGCATTTCACAATCAAAGCTGATGTACTGTAATACCTCTTTAGGTGGACATTTTTGAATGTGTTTGTAAAATTTGAGCATTACGGTAGACGGTAATCACTTTTGGGTCTTTTCCTCTCACAAAGCAATTGCTTGGCCTCAGTAGACTTGGATATTTGTCATTTTTAATAAATTGTGACTATAGTTGCATCTGCCTGTTGATTTGCCAAATAGTTATTTATATTTTACTTTCCATAAAATATAAAATATAAGTTTATGAGATTTGTAAATTATTCCATTCCTTTTTTGCTCACAATTTGTACAATGTCCCAACTTTTTTGGAATCGGGTTTGTAAAGAACCTTTTAAGAACCATCTTTTTTTAGAGTGTAGTGTCCATCTGGAAGCAGCAGAGGTCGTATCTATTGTAGAAGGTTGAAGAGATGCAAATGCTCCACTGAATGTCCTTAGCGATTGCTTCAAGCTGGGCCTTAGCTGGATCTGGAAGACTCTAGAACCCTAAGCATATGTATCCCAAAGTAAGGAAGGAAAGCAAAAAGATATTAGCAAAGATGCCATTTAATTATTTATTGCATAGTTGCAAAAAAAAGTCTAGTTTAGTGTGGAGTCATGAACAGTTTTAGAAAGACTATTCCAAAGTTTAGTAGACAAATAGGACATGGATTCACCTATTTTTGTGCATTTTGAAAATCTATTCTATTTTTTTTTTTTTTTTTTGTGAAAGTGACAGAAAAGGCTACAAAAAGATGTAAGGGGCTGGATTAGTAAATTTAAAAAATGCTACAAATCCTGACCAGTGGGGAATTTCCCAAAAGCATCGTTAGCCAACTGTGGTCGCAAGTTTCGTCGTTAGCATAATTAAATGATTCTGTGTTCCCCGAAACCATAGTTCCGATAAACATTTGTAAACAGCATTGCAAAGTTGTGGTTGTAATGACAGCTCTCGACTTGTGGTTAGAAGCATAGTTTCTTGTTTGTATGACATCTGGACTTTAGAAAACTTTATCTTGAGCAAAATAAGCAAGCTGACATGTAGTACAATCTATATATTTTATTCCTATACAAATTTTCTGTATTTAAATACAAATTTTGTTAACATCTTTTAATTTGTCAAGAGATTTAAAGTGGCGTTTTTAAAGAGTGCTCTTGTGTATGTAGTATGTAAGAAAGAGCTGATGTTGATGATTGAGTTAGGAAATAAAAAAGGGAAAAAAAAGAGAATTAGCCCTTAGATGCTTTGTCCATAATTTATTCTAAAAAGTCTGTCATTAATTCATTCTTAAACAGATTAATTAAAATAAGTTCCCTTTCAGTCGGTCACTCTCGACGCCACGTCGGTGACCGACGAAAATGGGATTATCGATTCGATAGACCAATCTACTTCGAGTGTAAACTAAACGAGCCAATGCACATTGGCATGCAATTATTGCATCCAGCTGTCGCTGATCACAGCGTGAGTATAATAAGGCAGCAGGTGCAATGCATACCAGCTTTTCGCTTCAGAGCCGAGCGTTAGTATCATTCTGCTCAACTGTGTCTGCTGTGAACTACGAGTTCAGCACGCTCTCGGAAGCTTCGTGTTTTGGCGAGACGGGGCTTCAGCGGTGGTCGTTCCAGCGTCGAGTGGATTGCACACTTCAGGCTGCAGTACCCCCTGTCGTGTTGCAAGCGGCCAATTCCCCTGTGCGCCTCAGCACTAAAAGAGCATTTCTAAAGAGCAAATTTCTCTGAAAGAGCTTCATGGGTGCATCTTTGTAAAGACGACGGATCGTCCTTATAAGGATGCCGTTTCACCCGTGCGCTTCTGGGTGCGGTCGTTACCTGGCAACGGGTGATGGTCACGATCGCTGCCTCACATGTCTGGGCAAACACGCTGAGGTAGCTTTCGTGGATGAGTCATCTTCTCTCTGCGGGAAGATGACCATCTTGGAGCTGTGAACCAGGCTCCGCTGCCTTCAAAAAAAGGGGGCTCGTTCTGGCGGCCGACAGATGAGAACCATTTCCAGCAGTAGCACGGGCGGTTTGAGGATTACAGTGATGGCAAACCCCGCAGGGAACCAACCCTCTGGGGACCATCACTCCTCTTGCATCTCCTATCCAGAGGAGTAACCCACGGAACGCGCTGGGCCCTCTTCAAAGAGCGTACCAGTGGTATCCAGTGGGCCTCCCCCTGACCAGATGTCGATCTCAGCATTGGAGGGAGAGCTGTCAGATGAAGATTCAGCTGTGTTGCTGCCCTCTGGGACGGTGGAAGAGCCTGAATTGGATCCGGAGATGACAGCTATGCTTTCCCGGGCCGCCGAGAGGGTAGGGCTCGAGTGGAAATCTCCACCACGTCCCAAGCCCTCAAGGCAGGATGATTGGTTTCTCAAGGTGGCGCGCACTGGTTTTCAGCGCCCCACCCTGGTGCCTTTCTTCCTGGAAGTGCATGACGAGCTCACCAGTTCGTGGATGGCACCTTTTACTGCCAGAAACCGGCTGGTGGGCTCCTCCTCCCTCACCACGCTCGATGGCAGTGCAGCGAAGGGGTATTCGGTGATTCCCCCAGTGGAGCGGGCGGTAGCGATGCCATTATGTCCTAAGTCTGCCTCCTGCCGGAGGGGAGACCCGGTGCTTTCTTCCCGGGCCTATAGGCATTCGTCTGGTCTAACCGGCGGTGCCTGTATGGCTTGCGGGGAAGCTGCTTCTGCCTTACACGCTGTGGTGTTACTGCAGGTGCACCAGGGCAAGGCACTGAAGGACCTGCATGAGGGTGGTCATGATCCAGAAGTTCTAAAAGAACTCAGGACCGCCACTGGCCTTGAGCTCCGAGCGACGAAGGTAACCGTGCATTCTCTGGGTCGTGCGATGTCCACGCTTGTGGTCCAGGAGCGCTATCTCTGGCTGAGTCTGGTTGAAATGAGGGACGCCGACAAAGATCAGTTCCTTAATGCCCGTGTCCCAGACTGGCCTCTTTGGTGACATGGTCGAGAACCTGGCCGAGCAGTTCTCGGCTGCACGGGAGCAGACTGAGGCGGTCCAACCTTCTGGCCGGCGGGCAGCTGCTACCTCCACCCGTCCGCCGGTTGCAGCGCCCCAGCCTGCTCGTCACTGAGGATGGCCCCCTGCGTCCACCCCGCTTCCGCGCCGCATCCGCCTCCAGCAAGTGGCGCCGTAGAGCTGGGCGTAGGCAGGCCGCCCCACCCATCCTGGCCCCCATCAAACCTGGCGGTGAGCGGAAGAGCAAGAGGCCCCGGGATGGGTGGCCCAGAGAGAGGTAGCCGCTTTCTGGGGGATGGTGGAAAGCACCTCTCTCTCCCTGGAGGAGGGCCAGGGGAGAATCTGGAAAATCTCGACGAGAGAGTGGGTTTCTCTGTCTCTGGGACCCAGGAGGGCACAGAGAGTTGCGGACAGCCAAACACCGGACCTCACTCATCCTCCTCCTTCGCCAGATGGCAGCAGCGGGCGGTTCGAGAGCGTCAACAAAGCCTGCTCACAAGCCGTCCGAGTTGGGTCCCTGTGTTCCACCTCGCTGCCCCACTGCGGGTACGGCTGTGGTTCCGCTGGTCCCGCTCGGCTATGCGATTCAGTTCGCCCGGCGTCCCCCCAAGTTCAGCAGTATCCGCTTCACTACAGTGAAAGCGTCCGATGCCCCTGTTCTGCGGGAAGAGATCGCAGTCCTACTGGCGAAGTACGCGATAGAGCCGGTCCCTCCAGCCGATATGAGGACGGGGTTTTACAGCCCTTACTTCATTGTACCCAAGAAAGGCAGTGGGTTATGACCGATCTTGGATCTGCGAGTTTTGAACCGGGCCCTTTGTCGGCTACCGTTCAAGATGTTGACGCAGAAACGCATCTTCGGGTGCGTCCCTCCCCGAGATTGGTTTGCAGCGATCGACCTGAAGGACGCGTACTTTCATGTGTCGATCCTTCCGCGCCGCAGACCTTTTCTACGGTTTGCGTTCGAAGGACGGGCATATCAGTACAAGGTCCTGCCCTTCTGGCTGTCCCTGCCTCCCCCGTGTCTTCACGAAAGTCACGGAGGTGGCTCTTGTACCCCTCAGAGAGCAGGGTGTTCGCATTCTCAACTATCTAGCCAATTGGCTGATACTAGCACAATCTTGGGATCAGTTGTGCGAGCACAGGGACCTGGTGCTCTGGCACCTCAGCCTGTTGGGCCTTCGGGTCAACTGGGAAAAGAGTAAACTCTCGCAAACTCAGAGGATCTCTTTTCTCGGTATGGAGTTGGAGTCGGTCGAACAGACAGCACGCCTCACAGACGAACGTGCGCGGTCGGTGCTAGCCTGCTTGAATACATTCAAGGGCAGGACAGCGGTCCCACTGAAACTTTTTCAGAGACTCCTGGGGCATATGGCGGCTGCAGCGGCACTTACACCGCTCGGCCTGTTATATATGAGACCGCTCCAGCACTGGCTTTATGGCTGAGTCCTGAGGTGGGCATGGAAGCGCGGCAATCACCGGGTCCAAGTTACACCGGCCTGTCACCAAACCCTCACCCCATGGTCAGATCTTGCATTTCTCAGGGCAGGGGTGCCCCTAGAGCAGATCTCAAGGCATGCTGTGGTTTACACGGATGCCTCCACCACCGGCTGGGGGGCCACGTACAACGGGCATGCAGTCTCAGGGGTTTGGACGGGCCCGCAGCTGCAGTGGCACATAAATTGCCTAGAGTTGTTAACAGTGCACCTTGCATTGAACTGTCTCAAAGGTCACTTACGAGGCAAGCATGTGCTGGTCCGAACGGACCATCTATTGACAAGGTGGTCTGCGCTCCCGTCGCATGTCGCAACTCGCCCGCCACCTCCTCCTTTGGAGTCGGAAGGTTCTGAGGTCACTTTGTGCCGTCCACATTCTGGGCCTGCTTAACCGTACAGCCGACGAGCTGTCTCGAGCAAAGCTCCCGGGAGAATGGCAACTCCATCCCCTGACGGTCCAGCTGATTTGGAGACGGTTCAGAGCCGCTCAGGTAGACCTGTTTGCTTCTCCAGAGACCGCTCACTGCCAGTTGTTCTACTCCCTGACCTCTCGGCACGGATGCACTGGCACACAGCTGGCCGCGGGGCCTACGCAAGTATGCGTTTCCCCCAGTGAGCCTTCTTGTACAGACACTGCAAAGTCCGGGAGGACGAGGAGCAAGTCTTGCTAGTGGCGCCATATTGGCCCACTCGGACCTGGTTCCCCGAACTAGTGCTCCTCGCGACAGCCCCTCCTTGGCCGATTCCTCTGAGGAAGGATCTACTGACTCAGAGACGGGGCACCATTTGGCACCCGCGTCCAGACCTTTGGAAACTTCATGTCTGGTCCCTGGACGAGACGCGGATGTTCTAGGTGACCTACCCCAGGAGGTTGTGAACACCATCACTTCGGCAAGAGCACCGTCTACGAGACACGCTTACACCTTGAAGTGGAACCTGTTTGTCGAGTGGTGTTGTTCTCGCCGAGAAGACCCCTGAAGATGCCCGACTGCGGTCGTGCTTTCCTTTCTGCAGCAAGGGCTGGAGCGAAGGCTGTCTCCCTCCACCCTCAAAGTCCAGGTTGCCGCTATTGCTGCGTACCATGACCCCCGTGAATGGGAAGTCTTTAGGTAAGCATGACCTCGTCATCAGGTTCCTTAGAGGGGCCAGGAGGTTAAATCCTTCCCGGCCCCCCTCCATACCCTCTTGGGACCTGACTCTTGGGTGCTGAAATCACTACAGTAGGGCCCATTCGAGTCTTTGCATTCAGTCGAGCCAAAGTTTCTTTCATTGAAAACTCTGCTCCTGCCCTGATTTTGCTCTGTCCCGTCCAAGCATTGAGATGCTATGTAGACCGGACACAAAGCTTCAGGACCTCAGATCAGCTCTTTGTCTGGGGAATGCCGTCTCTAAGCAGAGGATGGTCCACTGGATTGTGGATGCCATAGCCCTGGCTTATCAGGCACAGGGTGCACCCTGCCCGTTCAGGTTGCGAGCTCACTCAACTAGAAGTGTTGCATCCTCCTGGGCGCTGGCTCGTGGTGCCTCGCTGACAGATATTTGTAGAGCTGTGGGCTGGGCAACCCCTAACATGTTTGCTGGGTTCTATAGCCTTCGTGTAGAGCCGGTATCCTCCTGTGTTCTCACCTCAAACGGGTAGTGGCACCGAGAGGCCCCGGTTAGTGTCGGCTTGCTAAAACTGCTCCAGAGTGTCCGTACTGTAGACCCTGTTGAGATCCTCCATCACCCTAGGCAGCTGGACACGGCAGAAAATCCGGCGTCAGGCCTTCATGATGAATCCGTGAGAACCATGGAAGGCTGGGTTCCATATTGAGACCTAAGCGGTACTCGTATGCGTATAGTCCACGGTATAGCCTTAGAACCCGTGTTTCCCCGGCAGACTTCTGCATTTCCAAGAGAGTTTGAATCACCTCAAATTTCTCCATATACACCCAAATGGATGCTATATGTGTATTTGCTCCCGAGACCTCCTTCGGGAAGGATGGGGCTTCCGCAGCGTCCCTGCTCCAAGTGGAACGGGTACGTTTTCTCAGTGTTATCCTAACTCACCCAGTGAGGTAGTGCTTTGACAATGGTGAGTGGAACTACTTGTTCCGAGCCCCGGCCTACACCTAATAGGGGCGCAGGCGGCTCGCCCAGGGCACTGGAAGGGGCAGCACCCATGGCGCTTTGGTAGGGATCCCATTTTCGTCGGTCACCGACGTGGCGGCGAGAGTGACCGACTGAAAGGGAACGTCTCGGTTACGTATGGTAACCCTCGTTCCCTGAAGGAGGGAACGGAGACGCCACGTCCCGTCGCCATGGTTGCTGTACCACCGCTGAGCCGCCAGGTCTCCGGCTCGGCTCCTCAGCGAAAACCTGGTATGCATTCCACCTGCTGCCTTATTATACTCATGCTGTGATCAGCGGCAGCTGGATGCAATAATTGCATGCCAATGTGCATTGGCTCGTTTAGTTTACACTCGAAGTAGATTGGTCTATCGAAGCGATATCCCACTTTCGTCGGTCACCGACGTGGCGTCTCCGTTCCCTCCTTCAGGGAACGAGGGTTACCATACGTAACCGAGACGTTTTAACTCTACAAAATACATGACATCACTAACCAATGTCTTTGAACAACAAATTTCTGACAATATTGTTTTGGGAAACAGTCGTGACTATCTAGTGAATTTCTTTAATGATGCATTGTACAATGCTAGTTAAGCAGCAACTGATCACTGAGACGGCCAGCGATTCATTAAACGAGCCATATAACATCAACTCTGCAGTGGATATTAATATCCAAAGTATAGTGAAAACACTATTAATTAGCACAGTAACAAGATCGGCAGTTTAAGACATTAACTTGTAATCAAAAAGCACAAGATACTTCTCTTTTCAATATGCATAAGACTTTATTAGATAAATCTAAGACATATAAACAAATCTAACACATAACCACACACACTCACACATTCACACAAGTTGCAGGAATGAGTTTAAAAGAATGAAAATGTGAAATCCCAAGTTTACAGCAATATGTAAACTTATATGTAAACAATATGTAAACAATTGCATAGACCTGAACAACCATCAATCACTTAATTAACCCTCGAATCGGAGTTGTGGGCTGGTTAAAGTTTTAGACGGGCACTCGAGGTCAGACTCAGTGACACGGCGTTAGGGAAAGCTTAACTCAGAACACGAAACTCTCAAATGAAAATAAAATAAATTAAAGTACAAGAATAGAAGTAACAAGACTAGATGGTTTTCTTCTCATCATGGCTAAGTAGCAGCGGGTTTGCAGGCCGAAGCATGCTGGAATGGCGCTCGAAGAATGCAAAAAGTAATGTCAAAATGCATGGCCGAAAGTGACAACTAAAAGCGAGCAGTGGCTAAAAAGCCAAAGCTAGAAAAGCGAAGTTTGATGGTGTCCTGAGTATTTAAACTTAACATACCAAATGTGCCTTGACCAATTATAACTCGGGCATGCAATGTTTCTCCTCCCAATTCATAAATCAAATGTTATCTTATCAGTCACATGGTCCGAATTTTCCCGCTCTTGTAGAGTATAATTTTGGACATAATTTCTATAACAAGAATAAGATACATTTGACAAATAATTGATTGGAAGAAACGTTTCAATCAAGAATATTCAAACACACACATACTAAACATGAATATGAACCCTCATCATTTAGGTGCATATATACATGAAAAGGCAGTTTCTGTGCCATTCTGTGAACATAAGGACATGTTCTGTAAAGACTAGAGAGGTTAAAAAGGGCTCCTAAGGAATCTCAGTCTGGTTCTTGTCCTGGGTGGGGAAAAGTCAATCCAAAGAGCTTGTGACCGTTATTACTATTATGGATTTACATGTGATGGTCATGCTGTGCATCTCTTTGACCATCAATCTTACTTACTTGCCCCAAAATTGACAATCTCCTTCCTAAGTTGTTATGATAAATGTGTTCTTTTGCGTTAATGTTGAAAGCTGTTCTGTGAAAGAGTTGGTTTGTCAGGCTTGCTTCAGACTGGCTGGCGCTAGAAACTGATTTACGAACATCCTCCATTTCGCGTCGGGGTCCTGATCACCCTGTCAGGGTTTATTCTGCGAGAACAACCGGCTGGATGTACATTATTACACGGCTACTTGCCACAAAAGTAAATAATTAGATGCAAAAATTGATAACTGATTTACGAACATCTTGTGTCTTGGCCTTTCTGTGGAATTCGGCTCCTCGTGTTTAAACCATGTTCTTTTGGTTGAATCTTAAATTGTCTGATTCGAGGTCTGATACCCTTTGCCTTCATTGATCACTGTGGGCTGGCAGATTTAGGTGCTGTTAATCTTTCATTATTACATGGCTCTGTGGAATACTTGATTCTGTTGTCGCGTAGTCGCGACATTCTGAGGTATCTTATCCCTGGATAACAACCTGTAAAAGCTAATAACACAGGCTCATCCGGGTAACAGCAGTTGGCAGTGTACTCTTGCTTGAACTATTTTTTTTTCTTGGTGGAAGCTTTGCGTTTGTTTAGCTAATAAAATATTAGAACTTGATTCATAATGGTGTACAATTGTTTAATTATGTCATCCTGGCATCGCGGACTCACTCTCGTTTCATACAAAAGCAGCTGCTGCCATTTTGCTACGATTTTTTTGTACGCTGTAGTGGTTTATAAGAGAACTAACAAACTGGTAAGGTTTTAAAACATTTTCGTCTTAATTCTTTTATTGCCTTAATTATTTTGTGGTGAAATGTTGTGTAATACGTGGTTTGTCTGCAACCTTTCCTTTAAATGTCCGTTTAGTGTGAATTTGCTGCTTGCTTGCAACTGCTGTCTTCATGGAAGCTTTGCGTTCAAATATTTCAACTCAAATCTTGTGTGTTTGTTGGTGCCATGTTTCTCTCCTGTCTTTTATCTGACCCTACCCTCATCTCATTGTTTCAGTTACTCCACCTGTGTCTCCCTTGTTACCCCTGTCCTGGCCTGCCTACCTGTTTTTACTTTTTTATTAATTAATTTGTTATTATTATTATTATTATTATTATTATTATTATTATTATTTGTATAGCTGTTCAAATTGTTGTTATAAATGTGGCCAATATTAGATTTACAGTCTAAACAGATCATGGTTCTGAACTGATCCGCATGCACAAAAGAATGATACAAACAGGGTTTCCAGGTTTTCACAACAAAATCCACCCAATTGTTTCTCAAAACTAGTCCAAAACTAGTAAAACCATGTTCAGGGATGTAAACATCGCGTTAGTGGGGTCGCGTCAAACCACGAAGTTGAAAAACAGCCCATGGCAACAGTGGAAAAAGTAGATAAATTCCACGGGGAAACTGTGGATTTGGCAACACTTGGGCTGTCATACGGAATTAAACACTGAGGACATAAAGTAAGCGTTAATGCGTTTATTTATAGAGTGATCTGCTGCAGAAGCCAGTGAAATTATGCACAGGCAAGATGAAAAATAAGGATGTGACAAAAGACAGCAGAGTTCTGTAATACTGTAATACTTATGAGTTTTGATAACTTTGGGTATGTAAAATCTTAAGTGTGTAGCAAATCAGCTTAAAGGGGAAAAATGAATAATCAATTACAACAAGTTATAATTAATTATAAATATTTAGATCCACTGTAAGTATTTACTTGATCTCTCAGTGTCAACTGTCGGTCAGTTCTACGAACGTTAATTTCCTGTTTAAGGAAAACAACTTTCTTATTGTACAATACTACTCAGAGCATGTAGCAAAAAATCTGCATGATTAAGGACTCCAGTTATGAGCAAACAATAAACAACCTCAAGTGTAAGACTTTATTAACTACATAAACACTTAAACTAGTCTAACATACACACATACAGTTGGCATAGGAAGAGGGGTTAAAGCTTAAGCAATAAAGAGAAGAGAAATAAAGACATGAAGTTATGGTACAATTTGATATTCAGCAGATCTACGGAAGGAAACATCAGTTTCTTAGTTCAAACACACCTTTGTAAAAGGTGAAATGATACATAATGTATCAATTAATAAGACTAAGTTTGATACTTGCATGTCTCGTCTGTTTGAAAGAGAGTCCTGATGCACTTTGGGGCTCCAGTAGGTTGACTGAAGTTAGGTGATGAGAAAGAACCATTTTGCGTCAGAGGATCTTGATGAATGGAAAGTCAAGGCCAAAGGCCTGGCACAGACTTAAATGTTGCAGAAGAGTTTCTAGCTCACATCCTCATTTTCTTTCCATCATTATCCACCGGATCTAACAGAACCGCAGACTGCCTGAGCTGTGTGTTGGGGCCCACGCAGGTTCCCCACACAGACACAGAAGAAGAAAAACAGGGCGGAACTTTGCGTGAGCCTGTTAAAGTCTGAGACTATTCACGCCTCTCAGGGTGAGCTTGTCCTGTGAGAAAGGCTGAAATTTCAAGCGGGAGGCTGGAAACACCGGAGAGTTTTATGAGCCTTTGTCCAAAAGCATGGTAACTTGCATATGTAACTGGATCAGAAGTTGATATACAAACTATTAAAGATTCTTAGAACTAACTGTGCGTTCACACCGCCGCCGTCGAGAGCATCAAAAATCGCTCTGGCCGCCCTGCTCACAACGCTGCAGAAAGATTAGTGAGTGCTCTGACGTAGATTGAATGCTTATCTTGTATTTAAAGCGGCCGCAAAGCAAACAAACTTGCTAAACTTGTGCAGACTAACCACAATGAGGGTAACGTTATAAGTTAACCTCATTAAATATTGTTGTGGACAAAGTATTAAGATCCTTTACCTAATAATGTATAAAGCACTGTAAAAATACTCTGATGCAAGTAAAAGTCCTGCATTGAAAATGTTACTAAAGTAAATATAATCAAGTATAAACATAAGTATAATCAAGGAAATTTGTTTAAAAGTAAACTGGGACTACTGTACTATTATTTATGATATCATTAGATTATTATTCCTATAACGTTACTGCACATCAGAAACTCACCAGGAACATGAACAATCTCAGACACCTTGGTCCACGTATCATTTTTATTTAGTTTTTTATGTCCCTGTACCAAACAGGGACACATCATGGATTATTGAAAAACCCGCCACAGCAATAATCAACCTGTCCTATATGTTGTTGGGAACTAATGTGGTCGGAGCTGCGTTCTCTGGAATCCTCTCAAGCGATGGACTTCTACGTTCTGATTGGTTGCTGCCGAACCGCGTCATAGCTCATTACCATAAAGTTGCCCTGATTTCAACTCTCCTCGATGCTCTCAACGGCCAAGTTGCGCCGCGCCGCTCCTAGCCACTGCTCGTCACCGGCTCACATTGAAAATGAATGACTTCTGGCCACTTTGACGCTCTCGACGGTGGCGGTGTGAACACACAGTTAGAGCATAGGTATCAACATATAATATACCCTCTCAATTAGATCATCTGAAGACAAATTCATAAATTTCGGGAGAAGGGTCCATAGACCCTTTGGTTAGATGGGAGGGCGTTAGATATTATTTCTTAAATATAACAAATAGTTGTGTGTCTGATTGGTCCAAATCCTAGCCTTTGTCAACTTTAGCCAAGTAACTTTGCAACTACATGTCAGCTAACACTCATTTCTACCAGGACCACTATCGACAAAGATGATGGACAATTTGCAGTTTGGATTGGCGGTATGGTTCTGTTCTGGGCAAGAAGAGAGCAGCGATACACCAACCTTCTTTTTTCTTTTTCATTGGCTGATAGGCAGCGAGGCAGCATGTCAGCAGGCCTTGGTTTTCAAACAACTTCAACTAAACAACAACCTTTTACCATTTTCTCTTTGGAGCTGCGCCGCAGCAGAAATGATTTCACTGCACCATGGTCACCATTTCCTGCTGCTTAAATCTGTGCTGTAGTGCTATAAAAGATAAAGACTTGACTATGTTAAACGGGACATAACACACACAGTTTCAGCCAATCTCATGTTAATCTTGAGTACCTATATTGTAGTATTGCATCATTCACATCTCCGAAGAGTCTTCAGTTTTATCAGATTTATAAAGAAAGATGCAGCTTACGATTCTCTCTGAAAACAACCGAGCTCCTGGAGGTGAGCTGTGGGCAGAGCTGAAGAGTCATGAGTACTTACAGGCTGATTGGCAACAAACACAGACATTTTATGCAGTTTTAAAGCACTTCCAGGTCAATTGGTTAAAACCCACACAAACATGGGGGGAACATGCAAACTCCACACAGAAAGATTTTCTGGCTCAGCCGGGACACAAACCAGGGACCAGATGAGCACCTTCTTTCTCTATGAAAAAAAAAAAAAAAAAAAAAAACAACAAATACACAAATACATTTAACAAATGTCTTTTAATGTTAATAAAACACTTGATAAGCTGGGCATTTCCCATTTTAGTTACCTAGCAACCATTAGTCCTCACCATTCTATATAATATAGATCTAATTTGAATTTGATTAAGCATCTCTCTCTTGGTCTCTGTCAAGATACCCTTGTAAAAAAGGAGTGTGCTTAAACGTATCGAATGTGCACCTGTAGTTGCAGATAATATAATATTAAAGTAATGAAATGCCAACAGACTTACTGTAAGTATACTTTGAAAAGTGCACTTTGTAATAATGTCAAATTAAAGTTTTACCTGAAATACGTATTAAATCATTATGTTTTAATAATATTTTGTTGTGCTTTAGGGAAGTGTACTCTTAAAAAAAAAAAAAAACTAAAACTGGGTTTTAAAACCAACCATTTCTGGGTTATTTGGCAACCCAGCGGTGGTTAAATATTGGACAGAACACATGTTGGGTTATTTTGACCTAGCTGGTTATGAACATTTTAGCTGACTGACATCTCGTATTTGTATGTTGCATTGCTTAAAAAAAAAAAAAATTAAAAAAAAAATTAAAGCACAGTAAAGACGTATAGTCCACGGTATAGCCTTAGAGCCCGTGTTTCCCCGGCAGACTTCTGCATTTCCAAGAGAGTTTGAATCACCTCAAATTTCTCCATATACACCCAAATGGATGCTATATGTGTATTTGCTCCCGAGACCTCCTTCGGGAAGGATGGGGCTTCCGCAGCGTCCCTGCTCCAAGTGGAACGGGTACCTTTTCTCAGTGTTATCCTAACTCACCCAGTGAGGTAGTGCTTTGACAATGGTGAGTGGAACTACTTGTTCCGAGCCCCGGCCTACACCTAATAGGGGCGCAGGCGGCTCGCCCAGGGCACTGGAAGGGGCAGCACCCATGGCGCTTTGGTAGGGATCCCATTTCGTCGGTCACCGACGTGGCGTCGAGAGTGACCGACTGAAAGGGAACGTCTTGGTTACGTATGGTAACCCTCGTTCCCTAAAGGAGGGAATGGAGACGCCACGTCCCGTCGCCATGGTTGCTGTACCACCGCTGAGCAGCCAGGTCACCGGCTCGGCTCCTCAGCAAAAACCTGGTATGCATTGCACCTGCTGCCTTCTTATACTCACGCTGTGATCAGCGGCAGCTGGATGCAATAATTGCATGCCAATGTGCATTGGCTCGTTTAGTTTACACTCGAAGTAGATTGGTCTATCGAAACGATATCCCATTTTCGTCGGTCACCGACGTGGCGTCTCCGTTCCCTCCTTCAGGGAACGAGGGTTACCATACGTAACCGAGACGTTTTAACTCTACAAAATACATGACATCACTAACCAATGTCTTTGAACAACAAATTTCTGACAATATTGTTTTGGGAAACAGTCGTGACTATCTAGTGAATTTCTTTAATGATGCATTGTACAATGCTAGTTAAGCAGCAACTGATCACTGAGACGGCCAGCGATTCATTGAACGAGCCATATAACATCAACTCTGCAATGGATATTAATATCCAAAGTATAGTGAAAACACTATTAATTAGCACAGTAACAAGATCGGCAGTTTAAGACATTAACTTGTAATCACAAAGCACAAGATACTTCTCTTTTCAATATGCATAAGACTTTATTAGATAAATCTAAGACATATAAACAAATCTAACACATAAGCACACACACTCACACATTCACACAAGTTGCAGGAATGATTTTAAGAAAATGAAAATGTGAAATCTCAAGTTTACAGCAATATGTAAACTTATATGTAAACAATATGTAAACAATTGCATAGACCTGAACAACCATCAATCACTTAATTAACCCTCGAATCGGAGTTGTGGGCTGGTTAAAGTTTTAGACGGGCACTCGAGGTCAGACTCAGTGACACGGCGTTAGGGAAAGCTTAACTCAGAACACGAAACTCTCAACGGAAAATAAATGAATTAAAGTACAAGAATAAAAGTAACAAGACTAGATGGTTTTCTTCTCATCATGGCTAAGTAGCAGCGGGTTTGCAGGCCGAAGCATGCTGGAATGGCGCTCGAAGAATGCAAAAAGTAATGTCAAAATGCATGGCCGAAAGTGACAACTAAAAGCGAGCAGTGGCTAAAAAAGCCAAAAGCTAGAAAAGCGAAGTTTGATGGTGTCCTGAGTATTTAAACTTAACATACCAAATGTGCCTTGACCAATTATAACTCGGGCATGCAATGTTTCTCCTCCCAATTCATAAATCAAATGTTATCTTATCAGTCACATGGTCCGAATTTTCCCGCTCTTGTAGAGTATAATTTTGGACATAATTTCTATAACAAGAATAAGATACATTTGACAAATAATTGATTGGAAGAAACTCCCTTTCAATCAAGAATATTCAAACACACACATACTAAACATGAATATGAACCCTCATCATTTAGGTGTATATACATGAAAAGGCAGTTTCTGTGCCATTCTGTGAACATAAGGACATGTTCTGTAAAGACTAGAGAGGTTAAAAGGGCTTCTAAGGAATCTCAGTCTGGTTCTTGTCCTGGGTGGGGAAAAGTCAATCCAAAGAGCTTGTGACCGTTATTACTATTATGGATTTACATGTGATGGTCATGCTGTGCATCTCTTTGACCATCAATCTTGCTTGACTTGCCCCAAAATTGACAATCTCCTTCCTAAGTTGTTATGATAAAATGTGTTCATTTGCGTTAATGTTGAAAGGCTGTTCTGTGAAAGAGTTGGTTTTGTCAGGCTTGCTTCAGACTGGCTGGTGCTAGAAACTGATTTACGAACATCCTCCACTTCGCGTCGGGGTCCTGATCACCCTGTCGGGGTTTATTCTGCGAGAACAACCGGCTGGATGTACATTATTACACGGCTACTTGCCACAAAAGTAAATAATTAGATGGAAAATATTGATAACTGATTTACGAACATCTGGTGTCTTGGCCTTTCTTCGGAATTCGGCTCCTCATGTTTAAACCATGTTCTTTTGGTTGAATCTTAAATTGTCTGATTCGAGGTCTGATACCCTTTTCCTTCATTGATCACTGTGGGCTGGCAGATTTAGGTGCTGTTAATCTTTCATTATTACATGGCTCTGTGGAATACTTGATTCTGTTTGGTCAGTCGCGACATTCTGAGGTATCTTATCCCTGGATAACAACCTGTAAAAGCTAATAACACAGGCTCATCCGGGTAACAGAGGTTTGCAGTGTACTCTTGCTTGAACTATTTTTTTTTCTTGGTGGAAGCTTTGCGTTTGTTTAGCTAATAAAATATTAGAACTTGATTCATAATGGTGTACAATTGTTTAATTATGTCATCCTGGCATCGCGGACTCACTCTCGTTTCATACAGAAGCAGCTGCTGCCATTTTGCTATGATTTTTTTGTACGCTCTAATGGATTATAAGAGAACTAACAAACTGGTAAGGTTTTAAAACATTTTCGTCTTAATTCTTTTATTGCCTTAATTATTTTGTGGTGAAATGTTGTGTAATACGTGGTTTGTCTGCAACCTTTCCCTTAAATGTCCATTTAGTGTGAATTTGCTGCTTGCTTGCAACTGCTGTCTTCATGGAAGCTTTGCGTTCAAATATTTCAACTCAAATCTTGTGTGTTTGTTGGTGCCATGTTCTCTCCTGTCTTTTATCTGACCCTACCCTTATCTCATTGTTTCAGTTACTCCACCTGTGTCTCCCTTGTTACCCTGTCCTGGCCTGCCTACCTGTTTTTACTTTTTTATTAATTAATTTGTTATTATTATTATTATTATTATTATTATTATTATTATTATTATTTGTATAGCTGTTCAAATTGTTGTTATAAATGTGGCCAATATCAGATTTACAGTCTAAACAGATCATGGTTCTGAACTGACCCGCATGCACAAAAGAATGATACAAACAGGGTTTCCAGGTTTTCACAACAAAATCCACCCAATTGTTTCTCAAAACTAGTCCAAAACTAGTACAACCATGTTCAGGGATGTAAACATCGCGTTAGTGGGGTCGCGTCAACCCACGAAGTTGAAAAACAACCCGTGGCAACAGTGGAAAAAGTGTATAAATTCCACGGGGAAACTGTGGATTTGGCAACACTTGGGCTTTCATACGGAATTAAACACTGAGGACATAAAGTAAGCGTTAATGCGTTTATTTATAGTGTGATCTGCTGCAGAAGCCAGTGAAATTATGCACAGGCAAGATGAAAAATAAGGATGTGACAAAAGACAGCAGAGTTCTGAAACTTTAATGATACGAGCTCTCCTGTTTTGCTTGTATATGGAGTTGTCACTGTAATACTTATGAGTTTTGATAACTTTGGGTATGTAAAATCTTAAGTGTGTAGCAAATCAGCTTAAAGGGGAAAAATGAATAATCAATTACAACAAGTTATAATTAATTATAAATATTTAGATCCACTGTAAGTATTTACTTGATCTCTCAGTGTCAACTGTCGGTCAGTTCTACGAACGTTAATTTCCTGTTTAAGGAAAACAACTTTCTTATTGTACAATACTACTCAGAGCATGTAGCAAAAAATCTGCATGATTAGGGACTCCAGTTTTGAGCAAACAATAAACAACCTCAAGTGTAAGACTTTATTAACTACATAAACACTTAAACTAGTCTAACATACACACACACATACAGTTGGCATAGGAAGAGCGGTTAGAGCTTAAGCAATAAAGAGAAGAGAAATAAAGACATGAAGTTATGGTACAATTTGATATTCACCAGATCTACGGAAGGAAACATCAGTTTCTTAGTTCAAACACACCTTTGTAAAAGGTGAAATGATACATAATGTATCAATTAATAAGACTAAGTTTGATACTTGCACATCTCGCCTGTTTGAAAGAGAGTCCTGATGCACTTTTGGGCTCCAGTAGGTTGGCTGAAATTAGGTGATGAAAAAGAACCATTTTAAGTCAGAGGATCTTGATAAATGGAAAGTCAAGGCTGAAGGCTGGCACAGACTTAAATGTTGCAGAAGAGTTTCTAGCTCACATCCTCATTTTCTTTCCATCATTATCCACCGGATCTAACAGAACCGCAGACTGCCTGAGCTGTGTGTTGGGGCCCAACGCAGGTTCCCCACACAGACACAGAAGAAGAAAAACAGGGCGGAACTTTGCGTGAGCCTGTTAAAGTCTGAGACTATTCACGCCTCTCAGGGTGGGCTTGTCCTGTGAGAAAGGCTGAAATTTCAAGCGGGAGGCTGGAAACACTGGGGAGTTTTATGAGCCTTTGTCCGAAAGCATGGTAACTTGCATATGTAACTGGATCAGAAGTCGATATACAAACTATTAAATATTCTTAGAACTAACTGTGCGTTCACACCGTCGCCGTCGAGAGCATCAAAAATCGCTCTGGCCGCCCTGCTCACAACGCTGCAGAAAGATTCGTGAGCGCTCTGACGCTCTGACGTAGATTGAATGCTTATCTTGTATTTAAAGCGGCCGCAAAGCAAACAAACTTGCTAAACTTGTGCAGACTAACCACAATGAGGGTAACGTTATAAGTTAACCTCATTAAATATTGTTGTGGACGAAAGTATTAAGATCCTTTACCTAATAATATATAAAGCACTGTAAAAATACTCTGATGCAAGTAAAAGTCCTGCATTGAAAATGTTACTAAAGTAAATATAATCAAGTATAAACATAAGTATAATCAAGGAAATTTGTTTAAAAGTAAACTGGGACTACTGTACTATTATTTATGATATCATTAGATTATTATTCCTATATCGCTACTGCACATCAGCAACTCACCAGGAACATGAATCATTTTTATAAAAAAATTTATGTCCCTGTACGCTTTAGTTTTTTATGTCCCTGTACCAAACAGGGACACATCATGGATTATTGAAAAACCCGCCACAGCAATAATCAACCTGTCCTATATGTTGTTTGGGAACTAATGTGGTCGGAGCTGCGTTCTCTGGAATCCTCTCAAGCGATGGACTTCTACGTTCTGATTGG
This sequence comes from Cyprinus carpio, assembly GCF_018340385.1. Classification (NCBI taxonomy): domain Eukaryota; kingdom Metazoa; phylum Chordata; class Actinopteri; order Cypriniformes; family Cyprinidae; genus Cyprinus; species Cyprinus carpio. The sequence continues at coordinate 1,338,564 of NC_056580.1, forward strand.
TTGCTGCCGAACCAAGTCATAGCTCATTACCATAAAGTTGCCCTGATTTCAACTCTCCTCGATGCTCTCAACGGCCAAGTTGCGCCGCGCCCGTAAATGAATGACTTCTGGCCACTTTGACGCTCTTGCAGGCTGGCCACTTTGACGCTCTTGCAGGCCGGCGGTGGCGGTGTGAACACACAGTTAGAGCATAGGTATCAACATATAATATACCCTCTCAATTAGATCATCTGAAGACGAATTCATAAATTTCGGGAGAAGGGTCCATAGACCCTTTGGTTAGATGGGAGGGCGTTAGATTCCTAATTCAATACTACGCAGTCAAATGCTTTTTCAGCGTGTCCAAATCCTAGCCTTTGTCAACTTTAGCCAAGTAACTTTGCAACTACATGTCAGCTAACACTCATTTCTACCAGGACCACTATCGACAAAGATGATGGACAATTTGCAGTTTGGATTGGTGGTATGGTTCTGTTCTGGGCAAGAAGAGAGCAGTGATACCCCAACCCCAACCCCCCCCCCCCCACACACACACACACACACAAACAAACAAACAAACAAAAATAATCAAAAAAACACATATGTTGAATTCCCCCAACACAAACTGATAGCAAAGTCTCAAACCCTTAAGCAACAAGCATGTTGCCCTTAACCAATGACCATAACAAATATGTTGCCAAAACCCATACATGTGGCAACAATCATGTTGCTTTTAACAGATGACCTAATGAATATGTTGCCAATAACTTACAAGTTTAAGTAACATGTTCTCAATAACACCAGATAGACTTAAGAAAAAAAAATCCAATTCAGATACAGCTTTAAGAACAAGCATGTTCCCAATAATGACCAGGTTGCTTAAGAACAAGCATATCCCCATACAACTAGACAGCTTAAGAACAAGCATGTTCTGATTATAACTACAGCTTTTAGAACAAGCATTTGCCAATAACAACCAGATAGCTTTGGGACAAGCGTGTTCCTGATAATGCATCTATAACTTAAGAACAAGCATGTTCCCAATAACAACTGAGAGCTTAAGAACAAGCATGTTTCCAATATGACTAGGCAGAACAGCATGTTTGATACTGAGGCAGCTGTGGCCTAATGGTTAGAGAATTGGACTTGTAACCAGAAGGTCGCAGGTTCGAGTCTTGGTGCTGGCAGGAGTTGTAGGTGGTGGGGAGTGAATGAACAGCACTCTCTTCTACCCTCAATACCCATGGCTGAAGTGCCCTTGAGCAAGGCACTGAACCCCCAGTTGCTCCCTGACCACTGGATAGAGCTGCCCACTGCTCCGGGTGTGTGTTCATGGTGTGTTCACCTCTCACTGCTGTGTGTGTGTACTTGAATGGGTTAAATGTGAGCACCAATTCTGAGTATGGGTTACCATACTTGGCAAATGTCACAACTTTCTATTTTTCTTTCAATTAACGCTGAACTGACGACTGCATCTGAAACAGAAAAATGCTGCCTTTGGAGGACACTTTCAAGGTAGGAAGGCTTCAAGATGAAGTCGAATCCAATGTTTTTTTTTTTTTTTTTTTTTTTCATTGGCTGATAGGCAGCGAGGCAGCATGTCAGCAGGCCTTGGTTTGCGAACAACTTCACCTAAACAACAACCTTTTACCATTTTCTCTTTGGAGCTGCGCCGCAGCAGAAATGATTACACTGCACCATGGTCACCATTTCTTGCTGCTTAAATCTGTGCTGTAGTGCTATAAAAGATAAAGACTTGACTATGTTAAACGGGACATAACACACACAGTTTCAAGCCAATCTCATGTTAATCTTGAGTACCTATATTGTAGTATTGCATCATTCACATCTCCGAAGAGTCTTCAGTTTTATCAGATTTATAAAGAAAGATGCAGCTTACGATTCTCTCTGAAAACAACCGAGATCCTGGAGGTGAGCTGTGGGCAGAGCTGAAGAGTCATGAGCACTTATGGGCTGATTGGCAACAAACACAGACATTTTATGCAGTTTTAAAGCACTTCCAGGTCAATTGGTTAAAACCCACACAAACATGGGGGGAACATGCAAACTCCACACAGAAAGATTTTCTGGCTCAGCCGGGACACAAACCAGGGACCAGATGAGCACCTTCTTTCTCTATGAAAAAAAAAAAAATGTCTTAAACACTTGATAAGCTGGGCATTTCCCATTTTAGTTACCTAGCAACCATTAGTCCTCACCATTCTATATAATATACATCTAATTTGAATTTGATTAAGCATCTCTCTCTTGGTCTCTGTCAAGATACCCTTGTAAAAAAGGAGTGTGCTTAAACGTATCGAATGTGCACCTGTAGTTGCAGATAATATTAAAGTAATGAAATGCCAACAGACTTACTGTAAGTATACTTTGAAAAGTGCACTTTATAATAATGTCAAATTAAAGTTTTACCTGAAATACGTATTAAATCATTATGTTTTAATAATATTTTGTTGTGCTTTAGGGAAGTTTACTCTTAAAAAAAAAAAAAAAACTGGGTTTAAAACCAACCATTTCTGGGTTATTTGGCAACCCAGCGGTGGTTAAATATTGGACAGAACACATGTTGGGTTATTTTGACCTAGCTGGTTATGAACATTTAGCTGACTGACATCTCGTATTTGTATGTTGCATTGCTTAAAAAATAAAAAATAAAAAATAAATTAAAGCACAGTAAAGATTTCATTGATTAAATCAAATGTATATAAACCTTTATTTCACTGAAGAAGTGGACCAATTAGGCGGTGCTGAGAACCGCTCTCTCCTGAAGAGGATGCAAAAATCCCATGCTCTGACTGTAACTCAACAGTTGGGTTGAAGTAACCCCATGCTGGGTTGTTTCATCGGAGGGATGGTTTTATAGTCACAGCTGTCAGTGAGATTGACCCAGCCACTAACCCAATGGCTGGGTAACACAAAACCGCTCCGGTTACTAACGTGACCTTGGTTCCCTGAGATAAGAGAATGAGCATTGCTTTGACATGTTTTTGGAGAGATGCCAGTTTACTCTGATACTGAAGCCTGTTTTGTTCACGTTACTGTAACTGTCTCTGAGCGCCATTTCATCAGAATCTTTAGACTGAAGTGACGGTCATCAATTTGCATGCAGCCTTATAGCATGGCAGCCTATGCAACGCTTGCTCCCTTATTTCAGGGAATAGAGGTTACGTTAGTAACCGTAGTGTAACACAAACCCAGGCATTTATTCAATGCAGTGAAATTAATGAAAAATAAAGCATCAACAGACGCAGACCTTTCCCAACAGCACAGCAGTAATGACTTTATGAACTTCTTTACTTCCAAGATTTTACTTCCAATACTTTTTAAAATCTTGCTAATTACTTATAAAGTCCTGAATGGTTTAGCTCCTCAATACATGAGCAAGCTCACATTGCATTATAGTCCTTCACATCCACTGTGATCTCTAAAATCTCACCATTGAATAATACCTAGAATATAAAAATCAACTGTGGGCAGCAGATCCTTTTCCTATTTAGCACCCAAACTCTGGAACGACCTACCTAGAGTTGTTTGGGAGGCAGACACACTCTGTCAGTTTAAATATAGATTAAAGACCCATCTCTTTAACCTGACATACACATAATACAGATCCCCTGCGAAGACCTCATCACCTTGACGACCATCGGCACAAGACCACGAGAACCAGACAAATCCTCTTCACCTGTGTTGCAGCCTGTAATTAAACCACGCCATTCTGGTTTCAAGAGACATTTTCTCAGAAATTTGCTCTTAGATGTGCCAGATGGCCGCAGGGGAAGGCTTCTTCCACCAGGGGAAGGCCTCTTCCACTTTCGGCCTTCAACTACAAGTGAGAAGAGTGATCAGCTGACCTACCTTAGCTCCTCACTTCTTTGGCTTCTTGCTTGCAAGTCAGCGAGGCAATGATCTTCGTCACTGAAGGAGAAAAATTCTGATGAAATGGTGCTCAGAGCCAACTTATAAGAGTATCCTCCCATTTTGGCGGGATGAAGCACCATTGGTTCATGCAGCTACACGAATGTGAACAAATCTGTCTTCAGTATCAGAGAAAACAGGAGTTTCCCCATGAGAGTGTCAATGCATCAGGAGAGACCTTTCGAAAGGGAACTACCCAACGTTGAGAAAAAAAAAATATATATATTATTTAAATGTGACATATCATGACTTTTTCAAGTTTTTATTCTTATAATCAGGTCCACGGTGCATCTACCAATCAAGGAAATGCGAAAAAGATAAACCCAGTTACTTTGTTTTTTTAAGCCTTTTTCTGCAAGTTTCTGAAAAAGTGAGCGCATCTGATTTCGCTCCCCTAGTGATGCTGCAAAGGAATCTAATTATAATATTACCGGCCCTTAATCTGTGAGCTTCCACCAACGGCACCATCATTTTGATTTCGCAAGCGACAATGGTGTACCAGATCTAATGCCATAGCGAAAGTTTGACCAAAACATGCTAACTGTTCTGGCTTTGGCTACACAGATGAGCACAGAACACTGTTTAGAGTCCCAGCCTCAGAGGAGATGGGATCAGTGGATTTATTGATTTATTTACTGTAAATTTGTGCTGCTACACAGATCTAAAATAAACATGCAATTTATTTCCCAGCTGTTTACCTTCACAGACATAACTGACTGTTTTTGTATCTCAAAACTCTGTTTTTAATGTAAACTTATGTGTGAATGAGAACTTAGTTAAGTACTCACATGCTGTCACATACCGCTTTCTGTATGTGTGCATTTAGAAAACCATATATCAGAAGTTTAAACTAATATGGTTTAAAACGCATGATTTAAGCGCGATAAAGATGATAATCAGAACCGAAACAGATGTTTTTTAGAAGGTACAAACTGTAATGGCGCAGCTCTATTCTGGAAAAGGGGGTGGAGAAGCAACTAATTTGCATTTAAAGAGACATGCACTAAAAACAGCATGTTTCTGCTTCCACTCAAAATAGGCATTTTCAAAATGATATAATGAATGATCTGTGGGGTATTTTGAGCTGAAATTTCACAGATACATTCTGGGGACACCAGAGACTTATATTACATATTGCAAAAGGGGCATAATATGTCTCCTTTAAACATGATTGTGTCAGGCTGCCTCTGTGATCATGGCCCTTGATATCCTCTTATTCAAGTATCACTTAATCTATCAGAAGGAATTACTAATTATTTGTAACCTTATTTTAAAGTGAAAAGTATGATAACTCCCTGATTACGGTTAAAGTCATTGTAAGCTTTTGAGCTTTTTTGTAAGGTTGTTGGATAGTAATTCTTTCTGATGGATATTTTCACTTGAGTCACTACTAGTGGCTTACCATCATTCTTACAGTAAGTATTAATGAAAACACAATCTTAAATTGTCTAGCCATTCATCATTTTATGTAAAGTTTATGTAAAGTTCAGAAGGATGCTGGAAAATTGACCACAATATTCAAAAAAAAAAAAAAAAAAAAAAAACACCAAAAAAACCCCAAAACCCTGCAATTAAATATCTGTGTCTTCTGTAAGAAGAATCTGGTTATCTATTTCAGTTCTGTAAGAATGCAAATTAAAATGAACCCATTATTAACATTTTATTACCTATTGATTTTGTAAGTGATAGAGGTACAAAATGATGTTAACACTGGACAAAGGAAACCAGGAACAGACACCACTATATATACACTAGACTAAACAAGGGTAATTCACGAGAGACACCTGAACCAAATGACTAATCAAATGAGAGGGAAAAACTGGGTCACAGGGAGCACATGGGGAGAAAACACAACAAAACAGGAACATAGGTCTGACATAAAGTTAACTAAATTAAAATTAAAACAAATAAAATTGTCATCCACTAGTTACTGATTAGTTTTACATTAATTATGAAACTGTAATAATTACTTATAGTTCTCTAGGATGCATTAAAAAAAAAATAATAATAAATTGTCGTTACTGATTTTTACGTTAAGGGCTTTTACTTTAGAGCGACTATAACTATGTACCAGCAGAGGTCTCTTACTCTCCCAACAACATTAAAAAATCATACAGGTGGACAGAGACACAGGGATGGAGCGAATACAAAAGAAAATGTTTCTGGTAAAAGTACATAGCCTTATAGGATGGAGGACTCTCTACTGTATTCTATTATGGGACGTGGCTCTGATGTTTAAATGTTTGTTCATCCATAATTCATACCGCATCCACAGAGAAGAGTGTTTGGAGAGTTTCGAGCTGGAGGACTTAGCTTCAAGAGAAAACAAGACTCTTATGTGTAACAGCATGTTCTTCACGAGACTGTATAGAACTGAATTGAAAACAATATATGAGGTAATGCTGCCATGCTGATATACAGCCATATCACATGACTGTGAGAGTGATATTGCGTTTATACAACTGTTCAACAGTACAAGTGTGTAAATAAATAAGAAACAAGAACAGGTCCTTTCTCCATGGGCTGACAGTTTAAGAACACAAGCCTCCGAAAATTTAGAAATGGAAGCGTAAGCGGAACACTAGGTCTAAATGTCACATTACAATTAAGGTCTAGCCAATCGGCTTTCAACAATGGATAAAAGCGCACAAATCCTAAGATACCGCCGCTGTCATTTTTGCGCAAAACAGGCTTCTGACTTGCAGTTAAGTTCGTCTCCTGCAAGCATTGCGAGTTTGATTCCTCTCATGCACATTAGATAGTTTGGCTTTGCTCTGGTAATGAATGTTTTTGGTCGTTAGTTACGTTGGATGATAGTTCCTCGGCAGAGGAAGTGCGTTTCCCAATTTTTTCGAGAAGGGAAAACGCGTTTCCTGACGAAAAAAAAAAATTCAATTGTCGCTAACTAGACATTATTGGGGTCGCTTCAACTCCCGTAGTGGACATGTAAAAGCAACCCGCAGCAAACAGTGTTACAATACCCAATTCCTCAGAAAAAATCGAGGACATGGCAAGGTGCTTTCCGAGCTCTTCGTGTCGGCGCTGCTTGTGTCTCTATCAACAAAATATTTCATCTGTATCACTGCACGCATGAAATCTCTCTGGGCCTGCTGACGGTCTCTTTCGGCATCTCGCTTTCATCAGCCTACACCTTATAAGTATCATTTTTGTTTTATGCGCTTGGGCATACATTTTATTCTCTGCAAGCGTTATTTGCTCAAACTTTTTAAGATAAAGCGTTTTCGGTGTTTTGCGTGCATGTTTTATCTAAAAAACTAGCGCTGCATGATTCATGTTAATCAAACTAATACAGTACATTCACAACTCTTTCGTAATAAGGCATTTTAAGGCTTATTATTAAAGGCTTAACAATCTTTTAGCCTACTGATAAAGATCGTTGCTCGCATTATTCCTTCTGAAAAGGGGGCTATGTTTTGCACACCTTTAAGTATTTTTTGTCTTAATCATATGCTTTTGTCTTTGTTTATTCAGTCATTGTTTCATCTGCATCTATCTACAATAATTCTGACATGCCTCGTATAGGCATGGGGGGTCACTCGTCGGGTCCCATGGTTATATGGAGTCATCAAGCTTTGTGGGAATTCCATGGCTGCAGATGCAGAGAACTTTGGCTCTCACCTCATCTTTACGCAGGTCACTCTCTGGACTGGCGCTATTATGAAGCAGGCTCTATCAAGCCGATGTATATGGTCATCTTTCAATTGAGTTCTAGGTAAGAGTCGGCTCATCTTTAAAGTCCACGTGAACTGGAGGCGCTGCTGACTTTATTTCAGTGAGGTGACGTATTTCCAGCTGAAACGGAATATTGAATAGAGGGCATGGTTTTTGTTTGCACTTCTAGTCTCTGTCTTTCACTTATCGCAAAACTAATGGCTGGGGGGGTGTGTTTAAGGATATTCTGCCCATGCTGTCAAACTGACGTCATTAGAAAAGGAATGCCATTCCACAGCGGAAGTAAATGTTCAAATTTTGATTAAGGATTACAAAGAAGATTAATTATTTTTCTTTTTCAGCGGATTAACTTGCACAGATCATTTACATCAATACTAGCCATGTGTGCTAGTAAAGTCAATTTGATTTCACGCAGACTTTAAGTTATAACAACACAGACTGCTGAGGCACTTTGCATAACTCTGCTATGATGGTCATCAGGGACGGTGTCCATTACAGTTATGAAGTTTGGCCTATTGTGGCCTTCACATGTCACAACGGCTTTGCTTAAATTGAGTATCTCTTTTTATGGTCATGCTGATCTGGCTCATTTTCTATTTTTCTTTTTGGGGGGGAGGATAGGTTGCTCTGCAGTTTCTGGCAGTTAGATGGAGTTTTATCAAGAGTGCGCAGGAGTCTAGCCTAAAGAATTGTATCTGTGTATATGCTCTTATGTCTTCTCGAACCCTCATTCTACCTCTTATCAATTAACCTAATCACCTTTCTTACTCAGTGAGGTGGTTTAGAATTCCTGTAATTTGCCTTCAGGCTGCTATGTTCATGATCCTCCTCATTGGATGTCCGTCAAGATCAGACTTTATTTCACGTAATGCTCAAGGTACAGTATAATACTCTTAGCAAACTACTGGCGGTGACTACTTCTCACATGCTCCCCATGTCCAGTTTATCATGGTTTTTCACACACAATGGTCTATCGTTGTCATCTACACACAAGGCTTTCACATCACATAGCTTAAAGAAAAGTACATTGCCTATCAACGTAATCTAATGTGTGTGTTTAAGGTAAATTAAGCAAATACTGGTGGTGGTGGGGTTACACCTATTCATTACATTTACTCTTCCACAGCCTCTCGCAGGCTTCCGTCATGGCCTTAGCAGCTATACTCTCTACGGCCTCTTGTAGCATTCTTTCACACGGCCTATCGGGGCCTTTGTCTCTGCGGCTGGTTCAGCTCAATGTAGTCACGTTTAGAAGCTGCGGTCTGTCACCGCTTCTATACACTGGTCAATAATGCTGTGAACTCGGAGTACAAACATCAGATATGAAGCTACTGGGAAGATGGTCATCCTCCGCATTGGAATTCCACATTAGACCTGAAATACTAAACATCTTAAGGTATATCAAGCTGTCCTCAAGGTAATCTATATGCAAATAATGGTGGTGGTACAATTCCTCTTAATATTACTCCCAACAACCTCTGATTACTGTGGCTTAACTTGTCCTTTCTTTTTGTGGCCCGTCTTTCGTAGCCTTCCCCTCTGTTACCCATCTCGTGGTGTTCCCACCGTGGTCTAATTACATGGCCTTCCTCTCTGTGCATACTGCATTTCACTTCATTCTACGGGCCTCTTGGCTTTCTCACTATGGTCAATTTGGACATCCTCCTCTGCGGGCTAGCTAGGCCTTTTCTCTGCGGCCTTCGTGGCTTTCTTTTTGTGGCCCGCCGGGGCCGTTCCCACTGTGGCCCGCCGGGGCCATTCCCACTGTGGCCTGCCGGGGCCTGCCGTTCCCACTGTGCCCCGCCGGGGCCTGCCTCTCTGCCTCACTGTCCGGCCTATCGTGGCCTGCCTCTCTGCCTCACTGTCGGGCCTATCGTGGCCTGCCTCACCGTCCGGCCTATCGTACTGTCCGGCCTATCGGGTCTGCCTCACTGGTCCGGCCTATCGTGGCCTGCCTCTCTGCCTCACTGTCCGGCCTATCGTGGCCTGCCTCTTGCCTCACTGTCCGGCCTACCCTGGCCTGCCTCTCTGCCTCACTGTCCGGCCTATCGTGGCCTGCCTCTCTCTCTCACTGTCCGGCCTATCATGGCCTGCCTCTCTCTACCTCACTGTCCGGCCTATCGTGGCCTCTCTCAAAGGCTCTGTGGTCTATCTTCATTGCCATATAAGCTAATACTTTAGCTATAATCTGATGTTGTATTCTTATGTCTGGCTAATTATCTCAATTTATCTCTTTCGTTCATGTTCCAGGATCCTCTAAGAAATATTTCATCTGGTGCGTATTACATTTTTCTTCTTTCTTTTGGGGTAGGCTCTCGCCCTGCCTTCATCTTCGGCAGGATTAGCTGCTATCTACAAACTTCAGATCCACGCTACGGATGGGGCCTACGCCAAATAATTATATTTTTTTGTGTTGTTGTAAATAAATACTTCAGTCTTATCTCTACCTCCCGAGTCTTTCTGGTAGAAATGGAAGCGTAAGCGTAAGTTCTACTAGGTAAATGTCACGTCACATTACAATTAAGGTCTAGCCAATCGGCTTTCAACACGATGGATATAAAAGCGCACTTCTCACATCCTATTTCGTGTTTGCAGATACCGCCGCTGTCATTTCCCTCCATCCTCCCCACCACCACCAGGTTGGCCCTGTCCATGCGGGGGGTAGGCTCCGCCCTGCCTTCGTCTTCGGCAGGATTAGGTGGTATCTACAAACTTCAGATCCACGCTACGGATGGGGCCTACGCCAAAAATAATTATAATGAGCACAAGCCTCCGATGCTAATTTGCAAATTTAGAACTAGTTATGAAGGAAAGCTGAATTTAGAACTAGTTATGAAGGAAAGCTGAATTGATTAACTGAAAAAAAAAAAAAAAAAAAAAAGTTAGTTATGAGTAAAATAGCTGTATGGAAGCCTGATCAGATGTTACAATATACTTGTGTGTGTTCTCGTAGTGGATCAGCAACATTCAAGATCAAAGGATCATGTGATTCACACTAATGAGCTTTGTCACATATAAACTGGATGTAATTTAAATTGTGTTGTTTCGATATAAAAATGAGAATGAACACCAAAAGTAATTTCCTCCCAAAGACAATCATTTTTTTTTTGTTTTTATTTATTTTGTTTAATAAAGACATGTTATAAATTTATTTAGAAATATGTCAACGATTACCAATCCTATACAGATTGCACTGTCAGTGTGTTTGGGAATTTATCAATGCATGCAGCTTAAAACCATGGACACCAACCAGCACCTTTGAGCATACCTTTACTGATGAGCAGGTTAGGAACAGGGGTAGGTATAGAGATGGGCTTCAGGGATAGGACAAGTAAAGCCCCAATTAGGCAACATACAATCAAATTTCTTCTCGTACTTCTTAAAGACTTCTACATACTGTAGCTAGCTGTCAACAGCCAGATGGAGAACATGAAGAAACAGGAAGAACACGAGTTGATGTTGTTTGTAAAAACAAAGCAGGAAGTTAAAGGCAGGCAATGGAAGGTTTATTCAGATTAATGTTTTGATTTAAGAAGGAAATGCTGGAGTAATTCTTACTGTTCTAATCATCAGTGCTCCTGTAGCTCAAGTGGTAGAGCATTGTGTTACCAAGCGCAAGGTTAGGGGTTCGATTCCCCGGGAACACATGATAGGTAAAAATTGATAGCCTGAATGCACTGTAAGTCGCTTTGGATAAAAGCGTCTGCTAAATGCATAAACTTAATTTAATTTAATTTAATCATTGTCCTTATTGGCACCCATTCTATCATAATGCAAACAGGCTAAATCTGACTGAAATAAGTTCACAGAGAAATTCGTAAAACACATTGATTTGGGTCTCCAGAAGTAGTTCATTGGGCACTATAGGGGTTACAGAAAGGCAAACTCAGGCCCAAATCCTGCAAGTGAAATTTGTATTTTTAGAAAGCTTGGATTAAAAAGGGTGCTTGTCTCATTTTAGACACTGTGCTTGAATGAGAGCTGTTATTAGTGTGCAATTACCCTCTTTCTCTCTCTCTGATACCATCTGCCCTCTAAACATCATAAATAATGATGTTGAGCCTCTGGGCCTGACAGCAGAAGCACTCCTTAGGGCTACCAGTGAACTCAAAAATCTACAAGTTTATGATCTAATTTAATATTACTGCTACTGTATATGAGCGAGATGGTCAGACTCTCTTATGTAGCTTGCTATTTGATAGAGCTGAAAAGATTCACTGCTCCAAATCAGATACCAATATATGTAACACAGACAGTGTCAGTAGCAAGCGGTAAAATAATAAAGAACAACATCTTATAAGCAGATAAATCAAAAGTGGAACTTTGGTAGATATGACCTCAGTTTGGTGCACGTTTTTGTAAATGTCCATGTTATTGTCAATTAAAATAGTATTTCTATTGCTTAAATTAACTTTAGTCTATTGAGTAAAATGAATTAATATGACAGGATAAAATATTAACTAAATGTCATGGACATTTTGTCAACAAAAATCTTTAAAAAAAAAGAATATTGTACATACTGTGAGAAACTGTAACAGAACTGCATAGTACTGTGAAAAGCTAAACATGTGTTTGTTTGTTTATTTGTGTCTTCACATACACAAACAATGGATTTTAAAAAAGTAACATTGATGTTATAGAGTGTCAGAGATGCTATTGACCTTGTTTCTACATCTCTTTCACTCTGAGGGTCATTTATCTTCTGTCTGCCAGACTCTTTCTACCTGAGTGGAGCAGAGCAAAGCCTCAAAACGTGCATTTAGAAAGTTTGTATAATTTGGTGTGTATTCTGCACGTCTGCATTCTGAGAACATATAGAAATACTTTCGCGCCTCTAATCGTTCATTAACAAGTACAATAATAACTCACTCTGCCAACTTTTCATCATCCAATCAATCCCTCATAGATAAAATTAAATGAAAAAGAAACCAAATGCTCATAAAATATCCTGTTGCAGATTACAGAGGTAAAATGTGCAATCAGAGGCATCACTAGATCTGGGCTGAAGTGGCTGTGGTCCCATTTTTTCTGGATAACTCCAAATGTTTTTGAGGCACATGAGTAAAAGAAGTACATTAACTCTGACTGTTATTTAAAGGTCATTATAGACTAGCCACAATACAAAAGCATTACTTGACAATTTTTATCTATAGAAACAATAATAATTCTCAACCTGACATAAGCAATATAAGGAGAATTTTGTGCCACTGTGTCTCTCCACACAGCCACAAACTTCAGTTTATTATGGTTCAATGGTGGCAGTTTCACTGGCTTGTGTCTGCTTTCTGTTCCGCCCACACCTACTGTATCAGTGAAAATGAACTGCAGGTAAGTTTTACCTGCAAGTAACTTTTCTCCAAGCGGAAGGAGCTGAATGCAGAATTTTGAAAAATATCAGTCCACAAAATCTGACGATGGGTATTTATAAGTTGATACAGCCTGAAATAATAATTTACATTGTGTTTGTTTATTTAGGGCAGAGAAGAACTGGCCTTCTACTGAACCTGGTTTCCCCTTTTGGTTCCTTGACACTGTTACCTTTGGCTTGCTCATTTAGGGTTTATAAGTCAATTAATATTAATAGACTATTTTTATTTTGACAGCAAGGCCACTATCAGATGAGTACAAAACTTGAACTGAACTAAGCTGGATAATCAAACCACTGTCTTCTGTAGAGTGGATTCTGAAGTCTTTTCACAGCTGAAGTTTATATTTTTTTTTTGCAACACCGAAACAGTTATTGAACAGAATCAACACTGAGCTAAATTGAGCTGAATAATGACACCAATGTCTTCTGTCGAGATGATTTATCTGAATTTAATTTTCTTTTATGATTTATAAACTTTGCAACACATACACTGTTACTGAACTGAATTAAATGAAAACTAAACAAACTTGAGCTGAATAATGACCCTATTGCCTTTTTTAGAGCTGCTTATAGCTGAAATGAATGTTTCAAAACTGATTGACTTTACAGCATCACTGCTATTCAACTGAATATAATCAACATTAATAACTAAAATGAATTAAATGGAATTAAAGTTGTTTCATAATTGATAAATTCTGCAACATCAACACTTATTTTATTCCTTATTTCTGTGAAGCTGCTTTGAAACAATCTATATTGTATAAAGCACTATATACATAAATGTGACCTGACTGTTACTAAGCAGTTCCATATGTTTTCTTGAATTCAGACACACAATCAACTGGTCTTGATTGATATGATAATTTGTGCAAGATCAGGCATGAGTTACCACTATTTTGAAGTCATTTTATTGTAGTACTGTATGGAATACTATTAAAATATGAATGAATAAATACAATTTCTAGAGGATCTGGAGATTCCACAAAGAAAGGCTTCTTGATTCAGTCAGGATTCAAACCAGGGATTTTCATACTGTGTGGTGATAGTGCTACCCACTGAGCCACCTCATAACCGAATTAGGAATATGTGAATTTATTTTCAGATGAAACAGATAAGTGAAGATAAAGCCAATATGTGTGAAAAAGTATTTAATAGGCTACTCCGTCAAAAGAGTAAATACAACTACAAGCTAAGTATACTTAGCATATATATTTTAAGTATATCTTGATCAAAAGATAAAGTACAATTGAAGGCCAAATATGCTTAGCCTTTTCTGTACACTTGTCAGTATAAGCCAACCATACTTAAGTATAATATTAAGTATATCTCTAATTATTATGAAAATATAGTTTCTTATTTCAAGTTTAAAATGATTAAACTAGTAGCACACTTGAATAAACTTCTTATTTTTTCTATCTATCTATCTATCTATCTATCTATCTATCTATCTATCTATCTATCTATCTATCTATCTATCTATCTATCTATCTATCTATCTATCTATATAGAGAGTTCCTTTTCTCTGTGTATGTAACTGAAGTGGAGTGGTGTTTACTACACTAGCACTTTAATACGGATATCAGTGAGCATTTTTGAGAAAGGAATGGAAATTAGCTTTCCTCCCATCACTCTGGTTTTCAGAAATTCAAATACATTTTGTTAGCTATTGAATGTATCCAGGCTGAACAACCAACATGTAGAGTAAAAAGAAAGAAAAGTCTAAGATGACGAAAAAAAAAATTGCCATCACTTAGGCCACATCCTATATTGTAGGGTGATTCTGGCTTTTGTCCTTGGAAAGAACTCAAAATTATGATGATTTATAATTGCACAAATGTGATGAGTTATACTGCAAATTTTATTGAAATGCACACAAAGACAATTAGAGTGCAAGCATAATTTACACCAGGGGGCCAACAACTATAAATCATTAGAAATGTTTAAAAGATTTAAAAAAATAAATTAAATTAAATAAAATAAAATAATTAAATAAATAAATAAATAAATAAATAAATAAATAAATAAAATAAAAATATAAAATATTATGATAAAAATTGGTCAAGGTAATAACTTTTTTGACTGGAAATCATATGCATCCGCTGAAAGAAAAAAATGATACTTTCTATGAAGCCCATATTTATAGTACATTATAAGGGTATTCTTAAAGCATTATAATGAATGTATAATGTGTATACATACATATATATATATATATATATATATATATATATATATATATATATATATATATATATATATATATATATATATATATATATATATATAAACAAAAAAAAACTTTTAATATGTTGTATAATCTCATGATTAATCATAACAACATTTTTAATGCATTATAATATTTACTTATTTGTGGTTATAGTTTTTAAGAGTATGATGATAATACACAATGAACACAATGCATCCACTTAACTTACAATGGATTATATTTCCCATAGTTATAATGTGTCATAGGTCTCATATCTTGACATTGTGTGTCACTGATGCATCAAAAGTGTTTGCTCATCACAACTCAGACTTTCCAACGAAGGTAGTCAGAGCAGAAACAAAGCAGGAATATGGCAAACCATACAGCATCTTGTTCACTACTCAGGGAACCAAAACATGTGTTGGTTGACTTGATGCTGCATCAGTAGCTGACACTAGGGGACCACAATACCACAGCATTGTACTATGAAGTGGCTGTGAGTTTATCAGCCTGACAAAAATGAAAAAGTGACACACAGTTATAATCTGATATTGTTAACTCCATCCGGAAATAGCATAGTCCATATGAAAAAGGTACAGTCAAGTGGGTTTGTCCCTTCTGGTTAACACCATTGGGGTTGGATGCCATGGTACCAAGTGGCCAAGGCTGTATCTTTACATATTTCCCCAAATGCTCTGCTCCTAGGAATTCTAGTGATGGTTTGTCAAAACAAAGTATGTCTGATACTCGTAGCTCCATTCTGGCCTGCCTGAGTAAGGTTTTCAGATGTGGTGTCTCTCCTGGAATGCTCTCCGTTTGAGATTCCACCCTGGAGGGCCATTCTGTCTCAGGTTCGGGGGACAATCATTCACCCTGACTGGAGATTTAGAGATTACGGTCTGGTCCTGAGGAATACCAGCTCATAGCCTCCAGTCTTTCAACAGAGGACATTGATACCATCCTCAACACTAAACCTCCCTCCACTAGAAGACTTTATGTTCCTAAGTGGTGTCTCTTTGCATCGCATTTTGAAGAGTGCCACTTGAATTGAGTTCGCTGAGTCTCTCATCAGATCTGACCCCTTCTATCCTGAAGTTTTACTTGTCCGCCTCTTGCCACATTCACAATGACAGGCTTCTGTGGGGATGCAACTCCTAGAATCTCATTTCCTGCATGGTGACAGGTAGCTTATGCCTATCTACAGGCCACAAGTTCCTTCCTGGGATTTTTTTCATTGACCACTCAGGCCGGTGGTGTATAACCAATCAACTTTTTGTTTGCTTTGGCTGGCTCAACCGACTATCCACTGCCACCAAACAGACAATGACACATTGGGTTTTTAATGTAATTTATTTTGCCTACGAGGCATACAGAATCGCTTCGCCTTTAAGAATCAGAAACATATAGTGTAGCTGCTTAAAAAAAAGTGAGCTAGTCATGCCAGCGCCACCGTTGACCCCAGTGGGGTTAAAAGGCATTATAAAGAGGTAGGCTTTTGTAGGATGTTTGTACTGCAGCAGGCTGGTCTTCTCTGCACTCATTCATTAGGTTTTATAGTGTGGATGTGGATTCAGCCCCAGGATCCCAAGTTCTTCTAGGCTGATTCATTCCTGTAACCACAGGTTTGTGCTTGAGTATACATTTCAGTCTTTTGGAGCTTACGTACTGTGATGAGAGGGGCGGGCCGATAGCCGAGGGAACGGAGCGAGGCTGGTGGAGTAAATGCTAATGCGAGACACCTGCACCACTCACCGGTCTCAGGTCCCACAGAGGAGTGATGACAGTGTTGGACGAGAGAGGACCAGGCCTGGACTTCATTTTGTGTTTTGGTTATGTTTGTTATTAAATTTAATTATTCTTTAATTTTATTATGAAAGTTTTATTTGAATGTCTGCTGGTTCCCACCTCCTTCTTCCCGAGACTACAAACGTTTGTTACATTGGGGGGAAAGAGGTGCTGAGGAGTAGCATTTAATCCACCGGCCTCGCTCCATTCCCACGAAGAAGTGGAGAGACTGGTGAGTGGCACAGGTGTCGCGCATTAGCATTTAATCCACCGGCCTCGCTCCATTCCCACGGCTCTCAGCCCCGCCCCTCTCGTCACACGTATATTCAGAGTTATGTACATAACCCGCCTGCATAAGAAGGGAAAAAGATGCTGTGCTCTGAAGGCATTGTTGCACTGAATCGGGGAGAGAAAAGTTTTGTTCAAAAGTCACAGTTAAGCTATCGGAAAACGCTAAATGTGGAAAAGCAGAATCCCAAGAACAGTGTGGAGAAAGGAAGATATGCTTAAATGATCTCATACAGTTCTTTGATTAGCCTATCCAAAAACAGAAGAATGTTCAATATGAGTGGCCCAACATGTACCTTGGGGCCGCACCCTGTTGTAATCATGAGCACCACTCCCATTATCCAAAGGCATTAAGCATGAAGCATGAGCAAGAAATTCTTAAATTTTAAAATATCAAAATATGGATGGTTCAACAAGTCCATTAAAACGCAGCGTGTGTGCGTGTGTGTGTGTGTGTGTGTGTGTGTGTGTGTGTGTGTGTGTGTGTGTGTGTGTGAAAAAGCTAAGGGACGCAGGTGCACACCCTCTGTACACTCCACAGTAAAGAGGGCAGCTGCTGTGAATCAAATATTCCCTCTCGTCTCTGCAGCTTAATCACTTGTACGTCAGCAAAGCCACACAGAGGTGCTCTCACAAGGGACAGGATGAGGAGAAGAGAGAGATGAAGAAAAGGATGAAAGGGGGATGCAAGGAAAGAAGGAAGTGTGGATATAATGTACTGCGAGAAAATTAGAAGAGAAGATTAAGGAATGACTAATGATTGGTAATTATCTAATGAGCTCTCAGTTACCCATAAATTATTTGATGACTTTATATGAAACACTTACAAGTAACATTTACTGAAAACATCCAGATTTCACATACAAAAAGGATCTTTGGTCTGCATTTTCAGATAATAACTGATATTTCTGTTGGTTTGAAATGATCCCTAAACTAAATGTCATTCCACAAACAGGGTACAATCTTTATAAGTATCTAAGTTTTTATTTTATTTTATTTTATTTTATTTTATTTTATTTTATTTTATTTTATTTTATTTTATTTCAATGTAGTGTCAGTGAAAAGAAGTAGACCAACCTAAACCTGATAAAATAAACAAACAAATAAACATAAAAATGTGGTTTCCAGATCTCAAACAAATTATTATTATACATACTCTTTTATTTAATGTTAATTTTATATAATGGCAATTTTTGCCAAACTGGAACATTGGTACAAAACCTGTTAATGTTGGTACCTCTTTAAAAGGTGCACCTTACCTTTATATTAGTGCCTAATTAATACATGATAATACAGTTTGAAAGGGTGTTACACCGGTGACAGCTTTTGTACCTTTTTTTGCTTTTCTGAGAGTGTGTAATAATTTTGTAAAATCATCATATCTATAATTCTAATGTTGTTACTCAGTAAGGCCTAGCTAGCATAGGACCATATGTGGGTTTGTAATTAATAAAAATAAATAAATAAATAAATAAATAAATAAATAAATAAATAAATAAAATAAAAAATAACTAATGACAAGGACAATTTTCTTCATTATGGAAGTTCATTATGGTTCCTTTTATTATGCAGGGGAAATCAGAGGACAGCAATATACAATAGCATAAGAAGCTTTAGGGAAAGTGCCAGACATCTGCCTGCTTCCTACATTTTGAGTCTTGCGCCAAACCCCAGTGCTTCTAATAAAGTGAGTGATTCAGTTTTAGGTCGATCTTTTCTGGATTGAAACTACTTTCAGTGCTTTCATTGGTGTTTGATAAGAGAAATCCTACACTGAGAGGTGTGTAGATGGAAAAGCAATACACATTTTTTTTAAAGGCAAATACTACTTTTATATCAGCATTTGTCTTGATATTGCATTTCTGCACAATTCCGCCTAATTCAGCAGATGCCAAATGGGTAATTCAATTTCTCTGTCTATAGGACAGATGGAACCTAACCAAACGTGTGAGAGATGCTATTTGGAAAATGCACAGCCCAAGTAGATTAGAAAATTTAAATCCAAGCAAGCTCCACTCAGCAGTAGGCCAACAAGACAACAAAACAGGCACACTCAGCGCCTGAATCAAAGTCAACACTCTAAATATAGCCTTGGACATTCATGGCTATCCTCAGTGAAATGAGAAATAGAGCTTTTATGAGTGCAAATGAACTATTAGTTGATTCACATTAATAATTTGCGATTAAAAGTCTCTATTTGGTGGATAATGGTAGACATTTCCCCCGGATGAGAAAAAAAAGGTATATATATATACATATACATATATATATATATATATATATATATATATATATATATATATATATATATATATATATATATATATATACATATATACATATATACATATGATGTAGTGTGAAGGTTCCAAAACAGTTCTTCGAAAATGCTGTGCCAGCCTTGTGTTAATATACAGTGTAATTCTGCATTGCATTTCAAATGTGGGGATGTAACATGCCTGTGAATGTGAGATAGATAAAATCGTTTGGATTCCAACTTGTGCTTCCAACCAGGGACTTTGGAATCTATGCAAGTATAGTAGATAATCAACAAGCAAACAAATGCTGTTTGTTACTTAGTACATACAGCATCCACAATAAATTGCACAGAAATACCCACACACTCTGTTCCTCAGCCAACACCCAAATCCACAGTAGAAACTAATGTCCCCCCCCCACAAACTCCAAAATTAAAGTACTATTTAAATTAAACATGGATGATAATAAAGGTGCTGGATGATTTTCAGAAATATGGCTTAATTTGTCTGAAAATTAAGATGATAGTGAACTTTATTAATGTAATAAAGTTTATTAATGTAATCAATTTTTACTTGATAACTGCGACATCTAACACAGCATTTCGAAGAATTCATGAACCTACCATTCACTGCTGAAAATTTATCTAATCCATTGTTTGTCATCCTAACTCAACTATCAAAATATTTGTCAAGTTATAATTGTAATAAGTGCAATTTCCAAGTCGTCCACTTATATTTATGATATTCCCAATAGCATATTAGGCCACCTTGCTGAAATTAACAGACACTAATAGCGATGTTTCCTGAGAATGACCCAGCTCTGAAATCAATAGAACTAATTAACAAACTGTTCATTAAAGACTGGTTGACTGGTTTTATAGACAACATTTAATTGGGTATTGATTTCAGCCACAATCCTCATTATTTTCTTCATTTATAATGACCACAGACCCGTTATGGAGAGTCAAAAGGACTTTAATAGCAAAGCCAGCAACATAAAGAAGTGACTGAGAGGATGATAGCGAGGGGTCGGTCTGTCAGAGTGAATATTTAGTCACTAGATTATTTAGTGCAACTGCTTATGCCTGGAGTGGATCTCAATCCACCTCTCATCTGTTCAGCTTATACAGCAGTGGTGATCTATAAGGGTGCAGGTGTAAAACACTCAAGTGACAGCTCTCTTTGTTTAATGATGCTGTGCCTAATGGACAAAAGTGCAGGGATCTCCATGGCAATTCAAGCCAAAAATCTCTTGGGAGAGAGGTGTTCAGTGAGGGTGCATTAACAGGATTCAGACACTACTGCAGCACATTAAAGGACCAGCCAATCAAGGCTTCTAACGCTCAGGTCTACTTCACTGACTGTGTAGACGCCCATGATTACATTCCAATTCTGAAAGAAATGGCTGCGGCGGCGGTGGTGGTGACAGGGGGAATAAAATTAACCTTCCTTTAAATCCTTTTCAATAAGGCAGAAGGTGCACTTAAGTCCGGGGTTATTAAAAGTTGAAGAGGCAGAAGCAGATATTTCATTCTTTGATTCTTCACCTGACTTATTATGAAGAAATAATTTAATAATGTGGATAGAGGGGATTACATTGAGTCCTAATGACCTAACCTTTTTTTTTTCAAAGTCCCTGTCAAGTAATCTGCTTTAGAAACTATTTGCTGTAAAATACTTTGAAATGTCCAGTATTTATGGTGGTTTGTGTAATTTATGGATCACTAGCATTAAAGAAAAGCAGCATGCAAAGTAAACACAGAATTCCTCCACTAAATGAGTGTAAATAAAACACATTTTGCGACATGCTGGGTGCATTGTGTTGATTTTCAGCTTGGAATATAGCATATATTACTTTAGACTGTTTGGTATCACTTTACAGCAAAGCTCTACTAGACAAAGATGCTTTAGAGGTTTTTTGTTTTTTTTACTGTTAGTTAATTTTAATTAATGTATTGGTTAACATGAATAATAATAAAAAAAACCTAAAGCATGTATTAATCTGTCAATTTTTATTTCAACTTTTATTAAAATCCTTATAATTATGGTTACAAAACTAATATTAACAAAGGTTAATAAATACTGTAACAAATGTATTGCTAATTGTTAGTCAAAGCATTAATTAACATGAACTAATGAGACTTACTGGAAAGATGTTTTACCAAATGTTTTTATTTATTTGATTATTTTTTATTTTATTTATTTCTGCATTCATTTGTTTAAAAAGTACAGCATCAACATTTTGCGAACCATCTTCTCTTTCATCAAAATAAAGCGAGACCGCATTCAAATCACTTGAGGGAGATAAATAATAATAATAATAATTTTTGGGGTGAATTATTATGAAGGTGTTACCGATACCAGCTTTTCTAAACTGAGTTTTCTTTTTTCCCCCTTTTCTAATATTCTCAGTAAATATAAATACCATAAAAAGCTTACCACAGTTATGTATTTATTGATAATTCTCAATAATGTTGTTTGTTCTGTGTTTAATAGCTTTACTATTCTAAATAATTAATAAACAAATTATGTTTTTATGCTGTAAGAAGATTATTGGCATTACTGGTCTAGCAGTTAGCAACCATGCACAGGAGAAATCCAAATAAAGCATGTATGAACACTAAAACAATGAATTAGTGTTTGTATGTCTGAACATCTATTTACCACCTTTGTTAAGTTAAACATGCATTGTAACATAAGCTAGATAAACAGATATTATGGTAAACAATGCAACTGTGTGACTTGAATAACTCCTAATTAGCCACATAGGAGGAACTGTCCGCTATATCGGCATATGGCTTGAAGAAATGAATATGTGCTAAAATTTCCTTGGCAAATAAATATGTACAGCTTGTCATGCCATCAGAGGGAGAGAATTTTATTTTTTTTTTTTTTTTTTTTTAACATGCACTTGAGGGTGTTATCCATACCAGATTGTGCTTGTAGTAACAACAACCTGAATGGGTTTGTTCACTGTGTATGAAGCCTCCACAGGAACAGACATTTTGAATTTTGTTAACCTACTTCATTAGTACAGCATATATGGTTTATCTGTCTATACTGTATATACACTCTTAACATCTCAGATTAAATGAGGACCCTTTTGACAACAGCTGAAGAAAAAAGTTATTCTATGTGAAACGATCAGAGTTCATTTTTCTGAGTTTGGGGGGCAGGTGTCCGTCCATGCGGCCTCCTCCCCCAGCCAGTCTTTGCAGTTTTGGTGGCAAGTCTGCAACTGATTTGCTGATGGACTCTGTCGCAATCATAGTTGTCTTGGTAATCTGCTTTTCCTCTGAGACCCCAGGCACAGAACTGATGCGTTGGAGCTTCATGGGCAATTCGCCAAAGCTGTATGTCATTTCTGATGTGGTGGAGCTCATTCTCAGGAGCTTCCTGGGCAGCCCATCTCTACCTGTCATCTTCTGCACCTTGGTTGGTAATTTGGTCGTGCTCTCCTGATCCTCCAGCAGTTCCAGGCAGTCCAGGGAGCTGTTCTTCTCTCCGCTGTTGCACAGAGATGGGGCCATGAGTGGAGAGGACATGAGTAATGCCTCATCCTGCTCTTTCACACTGTAGGGAGGTGTAGGAACCTCAAATGTGGCGTGGAACTGAGAGTAATCCACTTTAAAGAAGCCCTCCTCCAGAGAGATGACCGGGTAGAATCTGTGGCCCCACAGCACCTCGTCCTCTGTGTACGATGTCCGTGCTTGACAAGTCATGCCTATCAGAGAAAATACATGAAAAGGAACAGATGGAGTAATGAACGAAGCGTTAAAAGATTAATCAATCTATCTCAGTTGGGAAAAGCATTGCTGCACTCTGAAGAGTATCACATTCAATTCTTTATTAGTAGAGTACAGCACAGTAATGATGTTCCTCAAACATTCTTGCTCAAATTTTTTTCTAAACTCGTAGCCCTACGTATTAAACATTAGTTCAGTCTGAACCCATAAAATTAAACATTATGGTCCTTTAAAACCAGAATAATAGAAATCTGCTTCCTTTGTCATTGTTTTAAGTAGTCTTAGACTTAGTCTACTCCAGAATTTAATAGGCTGATTTCCTGGAGGAAGACAAGAGCTACTTTAGGACTAATTTGAGTCTTAAATTAAACCTACCAGGAGGCTGGATTAACTTCAGATTAACGTTGTGTTTACAGTCTTTATTTATTCAGGTCAGGAAACTGGGATGGCCATGGCAGAACCTTCATTTTGTGCTCAGTGACCCATTTTTGTGGTGATTTTGATGGTCTTTTTAGATAATGGTTCTGTTGGAAGATCCAACTATGGCCCATTATAAGGCTTTCTGACCCCAAGACTTAACTATTTTCTGCAAAAAAAAAAAATATACAGCTGTCATCATTGGAGAGTCTTTGGCCACTCAAGACAAACAATGTACTGTAGGCAGATTTGTAACATCTCCTGTTGATTGAAACACCTTAATTATTGTCATAAAGGTGGAAATGTTTCTTAAATTTTTTGACTTGATTGATTAATCGAATCTTGTCAATAAAGCGGGATCTGTAATCAGTAGTAAATCTCCATCATGTGCTTTCAGATGGATCAGCATTTACTACACAGAGTCATAGTTCACTGACAAACTATGCAAAATCGCGTTCATAATTGCAGACAATTTAATATATAATGAAATCGTTCTGAAAGCACATAAAAATACCACATTTAATAGCCTGTTTTTACATCAAACTCCATAACGTCAGACGAGTGTTTGAAGTAAATACTTCTGTGAGATGATGTGGCTTCTTGAACAGAATAAGGCACACAACATATTTCATACTATTCTAAACAGTGAAAAAGGCTATGTCAATTGGTATTGCATTATTATATACTAATAAAAATTATAATAAGACAAACTCAGATAAACCATATATTGTCATAGGATTTCCCAAATTTCTTTTATGGGGTGTATTTGGAGTTCACGTGTGAGAGTGCCCTCTGGTCCTCGGATGGAGATTTACTACTGATCACAGAACCTTGGATGGAGATTTACTACTGATCACAGAATAGCGATTTATCGACTTTGCTATTTCATTTTGATTAATCGTGCAGCCCTAGTGCCAGCATAATTCAGACCATGACACTCTCTCTCTCTCTCCCTCTCTCTCTCTCTTCTCTCGGTGTGCATGCGTGGGTGTGGCGAGTGCGTGAGGTGTATGGTTGAGAGCGTGGTGAGTGATACTTTGTTTTCTTTCTAACTTTATCTAGCTTTCAGTGACTTGTGTCTTGTTTTCTTTATTGGTTGTGGCAAATAAAGATTTTGTTAGGAGTGGTGTTTAAAATATTACTTTGGGTGCTGGCCAGTACCTCTTTTTTGAGGCATGGCGCTGGTGCAATTGACGAGGTGGCATGGTATTAAAATACCGGTCGGCATGGAATATTCAGTTGAGGAATGTAGTTTGGCTATAGGAAAGATAGTAGAATATAGCTGCATAAAGTCGGCAGCAAGGATGAATAGTGCTGTGGTAATCTTTTTGGAAACATTTGAGAAAGTTGATCTGATTGTTGAACGAGGGGTAGTTATTAGAGAAGAATACTTTCAGGTTTTTCCGCTTGTAAATCCTGCGAGGAGGGTTGTTCTTTTTAATGTGCCTCCGTTCATAAGCGATGAGATAATTGAGTGTAAACTACAAAGACATGGACAAATTGTCTTGACAATTAAGAAGATACCAGTAGGTTGTAAGTCTCCTCTTCTGAAACATGTTGTTTCTTTCCGAAGGCAACTTTATATGATTTTGAAAAACGATATGGAGGAACTGAACATTGTGTTGAAGTTTAGGATTGAAGGGTTTGATTATGTTATTTTTGCTACAACTGAAACAATGAAATGCTTTCGATGTAATAAACAGGGGCACTTAGCTCGTTCATGTCCTGAGCAGGTTGCTTCCTTGCAGAGTGATGTACAGGAGAGAGCGCAAACAAGTAGTGCCAAAGATAAGAGGGCTGGTGTGTCGGCTAATGGGTCAGAGTCGGAAAACCGAGTGCATCAAAGTAATGAGGAGTCGACTGTTGGAAATCCCAGAGAAAATGAGCAAATGGAAAGTGTAGAAGGAAGAAAGAGTGAGGTTAAAGACATTGATATTATAGAAGCTGAAACGTCATAAAGCAGGGAAGCAAATGAACATTCAGAAATAGATTTAGATGAGGAAGGATTAATAATGAATGAGGAGATTAACATGTTTAAAGTCCCAGTGGTAAAAAGGAAAGCTGACAAGAGTGAAAAGGGTTCAAAGTCTAAAGCACTCAGAAAAAGTCAGGAAGTAGTAAAAGACAAAGAAGGTACAGATGAAGCGTCAGATGATTCTTCTGCTGATGATTCGTCTGTTTTTAGTTATGGAGAGGCAGAAGTTGTGGAATCAATGGAACATGAAGGAAGGATAGAGAGTGGATATAGTTTGGAAAGAGTACAAAAATTTTTGAGTAGCACAAAAGGTAAAAGAAATGTGGTAGCTACTGATTTTTTTCCTGATCGTGAGCTATTTATTGATTTGGCTAAATTCTTGATGAAGCAGAGAGGTGAGGGATGTTTATCTAGTCAGGATATACACCATCTAAAAAAGATGCAAAAAGTGCGTGTAGAACAATTGGGTGATGGTGGTAAGTAAATGGATAACAACTAGATGTTGCTTAGCTTGGCTGGTTTTAAGTTGGTGCTTTTTTCTAATTATTGATTTAAAAGTAACCACACAAAATTTAAATAGAGCAAGAGATATAAGGAAAAGAAATCAGTTTTTTCAAATGATGCTAATTAAAAATTTTGATATAGCTCTTGCACAAGAGACACATAGTGATTATTTTAATGAAGTGGATTGGAAAAAAGAATGGAATGGAACTGTAGTTCTAAGTCATAAAACTAATATAAGTGCTGGTGTTGGAATTTTTTTGCAAGGAATCTCCTCCCGATATGTTATGAAGTAGAAGAGGTGGTGAAAGGAAGGCTTTTAAAGGTTATTGCAAAATATGATAAAGTTTCATTTACTTTAATAAATGTTTATGCTCCTGAATTGGCAGTTGAAAGAATGGAATTTTTAGAGACTGCAAGACTGTGATCCTGAACATTATCTTATCTTGACGGGATTTTAATTGCACGGTGAATGACATTGACAGAAATCATTTGGAACCCCACACAGCTTCAAGAAAGTCATTAATACGTCTTATTGAAGCAAATGATTTGGTAGATGTGTGGAGGGAGTTAAATGGTAATGTTAGAAAATATTCATGGACACATGTAAAAGATAATTTGCTATCTATGGCAAGATTAGATCGGGTATATTGTTTTAGACATCAGTTACAAGTTATGAGAACACTAATAAATAATACATATATTATAACATATAATACAAAATATACATCTAGAATTTTTATAAATTTTCTAAAAAGAAAGAGTGCATATTGGATTTTTAATAGTGTTTTGCTGGAAGATTTACATTTTAAGGAGTGTTTGGAGTTTTTTTTTTTTTTTTTTTTGAAAAAATGGAGGGGTAAAAAGAGTATGTTTTCAAGCATGCAACTATGGTGGGAAATTGGGAAAAAACAAATACAACAGTTGTGTAAACAATACCATTTCAATGTCACTAGGAGCTTAACCAAAAAGATAAAGGTGATTGTAAATGATATAATTGAAATTCAAGGTTTGATTGAAGTAACCGGGAAAAATTAGTATTTTGAGATTTTAAAAGAAAAAAAGAATGTCTTGGAAAATCTGTTGGGATATAAAGCACAAGGTGCCTTAATTAGATCTCGTTTCCAGGATTTTTCTGAGATGGATGCTCCTTCGAAGTTTTTTTTTTTTTGGTTTAGAGAAGAAGAATGGCCAAAGTAGATTTATTCATTGCCTAAAAGATGCTAATGGACAGGAGTTAAGTGAAGCATCAGATGTACGGCGGAGAATTGCATAAATCTATGAGTATCTAAACAAAAATAAAAACATTGAAGATAGACAATTGTGTGACGACTTCCTGAGTGATTTACCGCAAGTAGAGGAGACTGATAAGGTGAAATTAGTGGCACAATTTAGTGAGGAGGAGTTATATGAGGCTTTGCAAAGTATGGATAATAGAAGAGCTCCAGGAATTGATGGCCTCACAGTAGGGTTCTATAAAGCTTATTGGGGCATCATAGGTAGTGATTTTTTGGAGGTTGTTTGTGATAGCATACTGAAGGAGAAATTACCTTTAAGTTGTAGACGTGCAGTGTTAACTTTGTTACCAAAGAAGGGAGACTTGAAGGAAATAAAAATTGGAGACCAGATCTCTTTTATGTGTTGATTTAAAAATATCGTCAAAAGCTTTGGCTAATCGTTTAAAGAAAGTGATGGAGCAAATAATACATAAGGATCAGTCATATTGTGTGCCTGAAAGATTGATAATTGATAACATTGCTGTAATCAGAGATGTTTTTGATGTGGCGAAATTGACAGGTCAAAATTTCGGTCTCATTTCGTTAGACCAGGAGAAAGCCTTCGATCAAGTAGAGCACAAGTACTTATGGAATGTTTTTAAGAGTTTTGGTTTTCCCTCTGGATTTATTAATTTAATTAGGATGCTATATAGTGACATTGAAGGTATGGTAAAGGTCAATGGTGGTTTAAGTGCTCCTTTTGGAGTTAACAGGGGGATAAGACAGGGGTGTTCCCTATCGGGGATGTTATATTCTAGAGTCATCGAGCCATTTTTACTCAAATTGAGAAAAGCTTTAATGGGTGTTACACTGTATGGTGAACAGAAATTATATTTGTCTGCATATGCAGATGATGTAATGGTGGCTGTTACTGGAAAAGATGATGTAGAAGGAATGAAAATGGTTGTGGAGGGGTATGGAAAATCATCATCAGCAAAAGTAAATTGGAGTAAATGTGCTGCTGTAGAAATAGGTGGGTGGAAGGAGGGAAAACCTTGTTTGCCAGGCGGAGTAAAATAGGTTTCAGGTGGAATCAAGTATTTAGGAGTCTTTTTGGGTGATGAGCAGCATAAAATAAAAAAAAATAAAAAAAATAAAAACTGGGAAGGGGTAGTAGAAATGATTGAAGGAAAATTAAAAAGGTGGAAATGGCTACTACCCAGAATGTCATATAGGGGGTGTACACTTATAATTAACAATTTGGTGGCATCAACCCTGTGGCATCGACTGGCATCACTTGAACCACCTAGGGGGTTGTTATTAAAAATACAAGCATTAATGGTTGAAGTTCCTTTATGGTGAGAATAATACATGGAAGGCTGGAACAAGTCTCATATTGGAGAGATTTGGGGGAATGGGACTTGCGAAAAATCTTTTTTGGACTAAGTGACTGGATAAAGACTTGAAATACTTACCCTTGTATTATTATAGTGGTTTTTTGAAAATATCAAGGGAGACACCTGCATTGTCTTTGTTTTGGCTCCTGAAGGAACCTTTAGTGCGAGGAGCAAGATTGGACATCGGTGAAAAGACTTTCTCCGGAATAAAATCAAGGAGGATATTTGGAGGTTTCTTGGACCGAGTTAAAAGACTCTTAACTGAAGAAGAGATGAGGTTAATAATGGGATACAATAATGGTTGTGTACCTGATAACAATAACTTTTTTCCAAATATGGATGTTTCACCGGATATTGCAGAGGAAGAGTTCTCTCACACATTGCCTAATGATATGAGAGCAAAGATTTTGGAAATATGCTCAGTTGGGGGAAAGAAACTTTATGAGATGAGGGTAAAAGTGTTGAATAAGGACAAGCTCAAGAGTAAAACGGATATCCCTTGGAAATCACATTTTGGGGTTGATAAGAATTGTAAACCAGAATGGAGAATATTGTACAAACCACCATTGACCAAAATTACAGGAGACTTGCAATGGAAACTCTTACATGAAATTGTTGCTGTGAATGCTTTTGTAAGTATTATTAATCGGTGTGTTGAAAGTAAGTGCCCTTTCTGAGAAAATAGAGAAACGATATTCCACTGTTTCTTGTATTTTAATAGATTGAATTGTCTTTTTGTAAGACTTCAAGAAATCTTCGTAGGTTTCAAGATTGTTTCTTTCCAATGTTGGTTTTATTCATGGTTTTAAAAATTGGAAAGAAAGCAGAAAAAAGGGGTGTTTATAAAATTTTATTGTTGGCCAAGCAAAGACGGCAATCGTTCTAACTAGAAGGAAAAAAGTAGAAGGGAAGGAAGGAAATGATGTTGATGGCACTTTCAGAAGTTTAGTTAAAGCAAGAATAAGACATGAATTTATGTTTTATAAAGTAATGAATAATATTGAGGGTTTTAAAGATGTATGGAATTATGAAGATGCTTTGTGCACTGTTATAAATGATCTTGTTTTTTTTTTGCAAGTTGTGTTGAATAATACAATTTGGTGTTTTGTGTGGATTTTAATTAAGATGGATTGCATGTTTTGTTGTTAGAAAATTATAAAATAAAGTAGCTTAAAAATTAAATTCTCTCTCTCTCTCTTTCTATAAAACAGCTACTTTATGAACAAAATAATTTATGCAAGAATTCATTACAAATAGATTTCTAGTCATTCCTTTTCTTTCATTTGACACCTGATGTGTGTGGTTTACTTTGCTTGCTTTAGATAGATATATATATATATATATATATATATATATATATATATATATATATATATATATATATATATATGTTGCTCAGTAAAGGGTTATTTTTTTTTCATCTGCTATTTTTTGCCTTGAATTTGCTTCTCAGTCCCATAAAATTTTAAGCATTTCTTGGTTCATTCTATGTTTATAGGCAACCTATGTTGTATTAATTCAGATTAGCACAGTTGGTTTTAAAATTAATCGTTTATTTTAGCTCAGGACTCCTTAGTCCAGGAGTTAGCAATTTGTACTTAATCTGTGTTTTAGAAAGCCATTTTTTAAACCATGATTAACTATTCTAGATTAAGCATACTCCTGCCTTAATTTAAACCCTGTCCGGGAAACCATCCCTATATGTTTATTTAGTGTATATATATACACATCAAAAATAAATAAAAAGACTCATGTATAAGAAAGAGATTATTTCTCTCTCTATTCTTGTTCTATTCTATCTGTTTTCTTTTTATTTATTATATTATTTAAAAAAAAAAAAAAAACTTTGCTACGTGTACTGCGTTAAGCTAACTGAGACTTGAAAAAAAAAAAAAAAAAAAAAAAAAACACCCAGTCATAATCGACAGGGTCACAACAAGCCATGAATGTAAATCTTGCCTCTTGCCAGCCTCACTTTCTATTGTCTCACAAATGTTTAAACATTCAGGCACCATCTTTACTTTATCAAGCCAGAACAAATATGACCAGATTAAGAAAATCAGATTATCTTTTTAACAATTTTTAGCAGATTAACAATTTTGTTCTGTCTCTCTGTACCTTAAGAAAGTGGTGAAGAGGCTTTGCTTTTAGAGATTAATTGTCATATCTTGACACAATTTAAATCCAAGATTAGTTTTGGTGCTTTATTATGCATTCATATGTTATAATGCATGCAATGCAAATCTACTAACAAAACCATGAAAAATTCTACTACATGAAAGGTTTGAAAAGACTGATGAGTTGTTGTCTTACAGTATGTATTATCTATGTTCTTCTACACTATGCATGGCAGTGTAAAAAACAAGTAAAAATGATGGAAGTGAAATGAGATCAAAAGTTGTGTCCTTCCAGTGAACAGAATCTTGTTTGAGCTTTCTTATATCCAACCGCAAAAAAAAAAAAAAAAAAAAAAAAAAAAGTACAATGTCGGTGATGAAAGCAAATTTCCTCAATACAAAAAGTAATACATAGGGATAGAATCAATAAAACTCTCACAAGAACAGAAGCTAAAAGCCCATGTTATCAGCAAGGCCCAGGCCCAAGTATTGTAGTCTTCTTATTCTCAAGTACAAAATGACTTCCTGAGTAGACAAACCTGAACTCATCAATACTCCTTTCAAAGCACCTTTTTTGAACATTAGAAATATTTAAAATGAGGATTACAGAAAAGTTCTATGTACTTTATGCTCTGTTCATTTGCCTGTTCATTGGAGTAACTCAGACACTATATTAGTATATTGTTTATGTGTGTGTGTGTGTGTGTGTGTGTGTGTGTATTATACTGCATAAAGTGTATATTGTAATAATAATAATACATTTATTTTATATAGCGCTTTTAAAAGTTTCTTTTTCAAGGTGCTTTACATGAAAGCTTACATAAAGTAAAACATAAAAATATAAGACAGTATACTATAAATTGAACGAGAAATAAATCACAAAACAATACAATAAAAAACTAATCAAATAAAAACTTTCCTGAAAAAGAATGTTTTGTGAAAAGTTTTAAAAACAGCTAAAGAATTAGCATCCCTAATATCAATTGGGAGAGAGTTTCACAGTTTTGGAGCATATGTTGAAAAGGCCCTGTCACCCCTGGATTGCAACCGTGTTTTGGGAACAACTAAGAGACCATGCTGAGGAGATCATAAATTGCAAATTGGTGTATAAGGTGATAAAAGATCTGCCAGATACTGTGGAGCGAGACCATGCAGAGCCTTGTATGTAAGCATTAGGATTTTAAAATCAATACAGCATTTAACAGGGAGCCAGTGTAACATCTTCAAAACAGGATTTTTATGGTCGCCAGCCCTAGACACATTTAAAATTCTAGCTGCTGAATTCTGCAAGTATTGCAATTTGTTAAGAGAAGATTTGGACACTCCAACAAGGAGAGCATTGCAACAATCAAATTGTAAGGAAACAATATATATATATATATATTCAGCAACAGAAAAGGAAGCATAACTTCAGTTTTAGAGCTATTCAGACACAGAATTTTTTTAGACATCCACAACTTAATCTCAGAAATACAATTGGAAAGATGAAAGACACCCACAAATTGACCAGGTTGAGAATATATATAAATCTGAGTGTCATCAGCATAGAAGTGTTAGCTAAGGTTAAGTGATCTTAATAGCTGACCAAAAGGATAAATATATATGCTAAAAAGCAGGGAACCAATAACTGAGCCCTGTGGGACACCAGTACAAACAGGATCCACATCAGATCTGAAATCGTCCATAAAAACAAATGGACTGTGACCTGTAAAATATGACCTAAACCAATCTGGGGCAGTCCCATGTACACCAAGGCAGTTTCCAGTCGAATAAGTAAAAGCTTGTGGTCAACAGTGTCGAAGGCTGAACTAAGATCGAATAAGATGAGAATCAAGTGCGCCCCAGAAAAAGACTTGTTTGCATCTCGACAGACCTCACATTGTCCACTCTGGTTCTCCCTCACACATCCAGCTACTCTGTGACTGGACAGTATGGTGGAGATGTGGCTGAGGCAGTATCTGTTTACCTTTCCCATGACTGCTCTGCCCCGGGAGTTCTGGAGAGAGTTCACCGGGATGGGTCCTGTCTGCTGCTAGCAGCCCTGTTCTGGCTGGCCTGAGTATGGTTCTCAGACCTTGTGTCACTCCTCGACAGCTCTCCGTGTAAGATTCTGGTCAGGAGGCACCTTCTGATTCAGGCAAGTGGCACAATTGTGCGCTCTCACTTGGAGTTATGGAAACTGTGGGTGTGGCCTCTGTGGGGGCCCACCTTATAGATTCCGGTCCCTCAACTGAGATTGTTGAGACCATTCTCCACTCCAGAGCTCCCATCACGAGGAAACTGTACTCCTTGAAGTGGGCCCTGTTCATTTCTTGGTGTAGTTGCCATCAACTGGACCCAGTTAACTGTTGGGTCGGTTCAGTGCTGGAGTTTCTGCAGGAGGGGTTCTCCACAGGGTTGATTCCCTCTACCTTAAAGATGTATGTGGCAGCCATAGCTTCTTACCATGGTGGTAAAACAAGCACTCTCATCTTAAAGAGAGCAGCCCAGAGAATTACGTGCAGCTGGAATAAAACAAAACTAGAGGTATTTTGTATTGCATGGCAGGAAATACTTCTACTTATAGAAAAGCCCTAAAAACTGCTAGATCTACTTATTTGTTGTCTCTCTTAGAAGAGAACAAACACAACCCCAGGCATTTATTCAATACAGTGGCTAAATTAACAAAACATAAAGCATCAACAGAGACAGATATTTCCCAACACCACAGCAGTAATGACTTTATGAAATACTTTACTTCCAAGATTGATACTATTAGAAATAAAATTCTAACCATGCAGCCATCAGCCATAGTATCGCATCAGATACTGATACAGATACAGTGCACTATAGATCCCTGAGGAACAATTCTATTCATTGTCTGCTACAGGACAGGAATAATTGTATTAAGTTGTCAAATCATCAAAACCACAACAT
The DNA here is from genome assembly GCF_018340385.1 of Cyprinus carpio. NCBI lineage: Eukaryota > Metazoa > Chordata > Actinopteri > Cypriniformes > Cyprinidae > Cyprinus > Cyprinus carpio. The sequence goes on from NC_056580.1 coordinate 1,372,360, forward strand.
GTATGTTAGACCCATTTCCATCTAAGCTACTAAAAGAAGTGCTTCCATAAGTCATAGATCCTCTTCTGAATATTATTAATTTGTCATTGTGGTTTTGTCCCCAAAACCTCCAAATTGGTTGTTATTAAGCCTCTCATTAAAAAAAAAAAAAAAAATCCTAGAGAATTACTTAAAGGTTTAGTTTAATAAACCTTTATTAAAACTTAAAACTCTATCATTAATTACTCACCCTCATGTCATTCCAAACCCATAAGACCTCAACTTTGGAACACAAATTAAGATATTTTTGATGCATTCTGACTTGTATCTAACCCTCTAACCCTCCCATAGACAGCAAGGGTCCTTACATAATTAACTTCTAGAAAAGTAGCAAGGAGATCAGTAAAATAAATCCATGTGACATCAGGGGTTCAACCGTAATATTACGAAGCTATGAGAATACTTTCTGTGCGCAAAAAATAAATAAAAATAAATAAATAACGACTTTATTCAACAATTTGTCTACTCCGCGTGCGTCACCCTGGTGCCATTTTGGAGAGTATCCACTGAACACAAACAGCATATGTTGTTCTGTGTCAGCCGCACCACTCGGACACGTTGTTTTCATTCAAATCAAAGCACAAACAACATAGAAAACCTTTACGGCGTGGCGCAGCTAACACAGAACAACATATGCTGTTTGCATTCAGTGGATATTCTCCAAAATGGTGCGAGGGTATTTCTCTATTGGTGCTACTGGATATTAGTGCTGTGTTTGACACTATCGACCACAACGTTCTTTTGAGTAGACTACAAAATTATGCTGGCATTATTGGAATTGCATTATCAAGGTTCAGACCTTACTTTTCTGACTGTCATCAATTTGGAGCTGTAAATTACAAGATTTTATTTCCATCACAAGTACAGTATGGAGTGTCACAAGGCTCAGTACTAGGACTGTTGCTTTTCACACTTTAGATGTTATCCTTGGGAGATATCATCAAGGAACATGGTGTTAGCTTTCACTGTTATGCTGATCTTATATTCTCTATATTTCTTCGCGGCCTGATGAAACATACATATTCACAAAACTAACGGAATGCATAGTTGTTAGAAAAAGCTGGATGACTAGTAATTTCCTACTGCTAAGTTCTGAAAAAAAAAAAAAAAAAAAAAAAAAAAAAAAAACAGAGGTTTTAAATATTGGACCAAAAACCACTGCATGTAAAAACTTGTCTAGCACTTCATGGCTGCTCTTTTAATTCTTCGTCATCAGTTAGGAACCTAGGTGTGCTATTTGATAGCAATCTTTGCTTTGAAAACCATGTTTCTAGCAATTGTAAAACATTCCATCTTAAAAATACATCTAAATTAGAACCTATGCTCACAATGTCCAGGGGCGTCGGACTGGGGGTAAAACCAGTACTGATTACCAGGGCCCCAAAGGAAGAGAGGGCCCTTGAAAAATCTGGAATATATTTTATATAGTTAGCATGGGGGCCCATCAGGACTGCCTATGCATTGGGCCCGGGATCTTGTTGAGCGGGTGCTCTGCGTGCTTAATAAACAAACTCCAGCTTTTCCAAAATGCAGCAGCTAGAGTTCTTACTAGAACCAGGAAATATGACCATTGTACCCCGGATCTGTCATCTCTGCACTCGCACCCTATTGAACAACAAATACATTTTAAAATCTTGCTAATTACTTATAAAGCCATGAATGGCTAAGCTCCTGAATACATTCTCATGTCGTATTATAGTCCTTCACTTTTGATGTGATTTCAAAACTCTGGACATCTGTTAAAAAAATCCTATTTATTTGTTCGGGAGACTGACCCACTCTGTCAGTTTAAATTTAAAGACCCATCTCTTAAACCTGGCATTCACACAATACACTATCACATTTCTAGAATTCAGATCCATTAAAGGATTGTTAGGCTGCATGAATTAGGTCAACTGGAACTGGGAACACTTCCCATAACACGCGATGTACTCGCTACAGCGTTAGAATGGCATCTAAGCTTTGATGAGTGTGGCAGGGCCGAGAGCTGGTGGAGTTAATGAGCGATGGCTCAGCGGTGGTACAGCAACCGTAGCGACGGGACGTGACGTGTCGTGCCATGGGTGCTGCCCCTTCCAGTGCCCTGTGTGAGCTGACTGCGCCCCTATTAGGTGTAGGCTGGGGCTCGGAACAAGTAGTTTCACTCATCATTTTCAAAGTACTTTCTCACTGGGTGAGATTGGATAAAACTGGGAAAACGTACCCGTTCCACTTGGAACAGGGACGCTGCGGAAGCCCCATCCTTCCAGAAGGAGTTTTCGGAAGCAAATACACATATAGCATCCGTTTAGGTGTATATGGAGAAACTTGGGAAGGCAGAAGTCTGCCGGGGAAACACGGCCTCTAAGGCTATACAGTGGACTACATGCATGCGAGTACCGCTTAGGTCTCAATATGTACCCCAGCCTTTCATGGTTCTCACGGATTCATCATGAAGGTCTGGCGCCAGACGTTCCACCGAGTCCAGCTACTTAGGGTGATGGAGGAACTCAACAGGGTCTACAGTACGGACACTCTGGAGCAGTTTTAGCAAGCCGACACTAACCGGGGCCTCTCGGTGCCACTACCCATTTGAGGTGAGAACACAGGAGGATACCGGCTCTACAAGAAGGCTATAGAACCTAGCGAACATGTTAGGGGTCACCCAGCCCGCAGCTCTACAAATATCTGTCAGCGAGGCACCACAAGCCAGCCCCCAGGAGGAGGCAACACTTCTAGTTGAGTGAGATCGCAACCTGAATGGGCAGGGCACCCCCTGTGCCTGATAAGCCAGGGTTATGCCATCCAAAATCCAGTGGGCCATCCTCTGCTTAGAGACAGCATTCCCCTTCTGCCGGACTCCGTAACAGACAAAGAGCTGGTCTGAGGTCCTGAAGTTTTGTGTCAGGTCTATGTAGCATCTCAATGCTCGGACGGGACAGAGCAAAGCCAGGGCTGGGTCTGCCTCCTCCAGGGGCAGCACTTGCAGGTTCAACACTTGGTCTTTGAAGGGTGTAGTGGGAACCTTGGGCACATAGCCGGGCCGGGGCCTCAGGATTACCTGAGAGTCAGCCGGCCCAAACTCTAGGCACAAATCGTCGCCCGAAAATGCGTGCAGGTCCCCTTCCCTCTTGATGGAGGCCAGTGCAAGCAGGAGCAGAGTTTTCAATGAAACTTTGGAACTTTAGCTCAACTGAATGCAAAGGCTTGAATGGGCCTTGCTGTAGTGATTTTAGCAGATTTGAGTCAGGTCCCAAGAGCGTATAGAGGGGGGCAGGGAAGGATTTAACCTCCTGGCCCCTCTAAGAAACCTGATGACGAGGTCATGCTTACCTAAAGACTTCCCATTCACGGGCTCATGGTACACAGCAATAACAGCGACCTGGACTTTGAGGGTGGAGGGAGACAGCCTTCTCTCCAGCCCTTGCTGTAGAAAGGAAAGCACGACCGCAATGGGGCATCTTCGGGGGTCCTCTCGGCGAGATGAACATCACTCGACAAACAGGTTCCACTTCAAGGCTTAAGCGTGTCTCGTAGATGGTGCTCTTGCCGAAGTGATGGTGTTCACTACCTCCTGGGGAAGGTAACCTAGAACCTCCGCATCCTGTCCAGGGAGCAGACATGGAGTTTCCAAAGGTCGGGACGTGGGTGCCAAACGGTGCCCCGTCTCTGAGTCAGTAGATCCTTCCTCAGAGGAATCGGCCAAGGAGGGGCTGTCGCGAGGAGCACTAGTTCGGGGAACCAGGTCCGAGTGGGTCAATACAGTGCCACTAGCAAGACTTGCTCCTCGTCCCCCCGGACTTTGCACAGTGTCTGTGCGAGAAGACTCACTGGGGCAAATGCATATTTGCGTAGGCCCTGAGGCCAGCTGTGTGCCAGTGCGTCAGTACTCCTCGGTCAGGGAGTAGAACAACTGGCAGTGAGAGGCCTCTGGAGATGCAAACAGGTCTACCTGAGCGGCTCTGAACCGTCTCCAAATCAGCTGGATCGTCAGGGGATGGAGTCGCCATTCTCCCGGGAGCAATACTCGAGACAGCTCTTCGGCTGTACGGTTAAGCAGGCCCGGTATATGAACAGCATGAAGTGACCTCAGAACCTTCTGACTCCAAAGGAGGAGGTGGCGGGCGAGTTGCGACATGTGACGGGAGCGCAGACCCCCTTGACAGTTGATGTACACAACGGTCGCTGTGTTGTCTGTTCGGACCAGCACGTGCTTGCCTCATATGCGACCTTTGAGACGGTTCAAGGCAAGGCGCACTGCTAACATCTCTAGGCAATTGATGTGCCACTGAAGTTGCGGACTTGTCCAAACCCCTGAGACTGCATGCCCATTGTACGTGGCCCCCCAGCTGGAGGTGGAGGCATCCGTGTAAACCACAGCATGCCCTGAGATCTGCTCTTGGGGCACCCCTGCCCAGAGAAACGCAAGATCTGACCACGGGGTGAGGGTTTGGCGACAGGCCGGTGTAACTAGGACCCGGTGAGTGCCGGGCAGAAGGTTGGACCGCCTCAGTCTGCTACCATGTAGCCGAGAACTGCCGGGCCAGGTTCCCGACCGCGTAGCCGAAGAGGCCGGTCTGGGACACAGGGACATTAAGGAACTGATCTTTGTCGGCGTCCCTCATTTCAACCAGACTCAGCCAGAGATTGCGCTACTGGACCACAAGCGTGGACATCGTACGACCCAGAGAACGCACGGTGACCTTCGCCGCTCGGAGCACGAGGTCAGTGACGGTTCGGAGTTCTTTCAGAACTTCTGGATCGTGACCACCCTCGTGCAGGTCCTTCAGTGCCTTGGCCTGGTGCACCTGCAGTTACGCCATAGCATGTAAAGTGGAAGCAGCTTCCCCGCAAGCCATATAGGCACTGCCGGTTAGACCAGATGAATGCCTATAGGCCCGGGAAGGAAGCACCGGGTCTCCCCGCCAACAGGAGGCAGACTTAGGACACAATTGCATCACTACCGCCCACTCCACTGGGGGAATCACCGAATACCCCTTCGCTGCACCATCATCGAGGGTGGTGAGGGAGGAGGAGCCCACCAGCCGGTTTCTGACAGTAAAAGGTGCCATCCACGACCTGGTGAGCTCGTCATGCACTTCCGGGAAGAAAGGCAACAGGGTGGGCCACCTTGAGAAACCAATCATCCTGCCTCGAGGGCTCGGGACGCGGTGAGATTTCCACTCGAGCCCTACCCTCTCGGCGGCCTGGGAAAGCATAGCTGTCATCTCCGGATCCAATTCAGGCTTTGCCACTGTCCCATGGGGTGGCAGAGCAGCCGAATCTTCATCGGACAGCTCTCTCTCCGATGCTGAGATTGACATCTGGTCGGGGGGAGGCCCACTGGATACCGCTGGTACGCTCTTTGAAGAGGGCCCAGCGCGTTCCTTGGGTTGCTCCACTGGATCAGAGGTGCAAGAGTAGTGATGGTCCCCAGAGGGTTGGTTCCCTGTGGGGTTTGCCACCACTGTAATCCTCAAACCACCCGTGCTACTGCTGGAAGTGGTTCTCGTCTGTCGGTCGCCAGAATAAGCCCCAGATCACAGCATCAGCAATGGGACTCCGCCCCCCTGAAAGTAGCGGAGCCTGGTTCGCAGCTCCGAGATGGTCATCTTCCCACAGTGGGAATATGACTCATCCATGAAGGCCACCTCAGCGTGCTTAATGCCCAGACACGTGAGACAGCGATCGTGACCATCACCCATTGCCAGGTAATGACCGCACCCAGAAACGCACGGGTGAAACAGCATCCTTATAAGGACGATCCGTTGTCTTTACCAAGACGCACCCGTGAAGCTCTTTTACAGAAATTTGCTCTTTAGGAAATGCTCTTTTAGTGCTGAGGTGCACAGGGGAATTGCCCGCTTGCAACACGACAGGGGGTAGTGCAGCCTGAAGTGCGCAAACCACTTGACTCGGGAACGACCACCGCTGAAGCTCCGTCTCGCCAACACACGAAGCTTCCGAGAGTGTGCTGAACTTGTAGTTCACCGCAGACACAGTTGAGCAGAACGATACTAACGCTCGGCTCCGAAGTGAAAAGCTGGTAGGCATTGCACCTGCTGCCTTATTATACTCACGCTGTGATCAGCGGCAGCTGGATGCAATAATTGCATGCCAATGTGCATTGGCTCATTTAGTTTACACTCGAAGAAGATTGGTCTATCGAAGCGATATCCCAATTAGTCGGTCACCGACGTGACGTAGAGAGACCGACTGAAAGGGAAAGTATGTTAGTATGTTACTTATAGACATTCCCCTAAATCTGCTCTACAAGCCAAATGATTTGAGGTATCAATTAGCTTCATAATTTACGTCATAAGAGTTTAGTTGCTTTGTTCAAATCATTAAACCTATGTAAAAGGAATAGTTACAGCAATGCTTGCAAACACCACTAATAATGTCAAACATAAGCAATGTGTTTTATGCAATCAAAACTACAACTCTGTGTTTCTATGGAAACCCAGTCTTGCCATGTGCAAATGCACAGCTCTGCATCCAAAGCTGTCCTCTCACAATCATATGTTAATGTCATTAATAAACAAAAGACTGAAATCAGCAGCACAACAGTCTGAGGGTATAACACACTCAGTCACCACTATTTCCCCAAGTCATGAAGAGTGTTGGTTGTAAAAACACACTCTGGATGTTTTGTAGCCAGTAGCATCCCATAAAACACATGTTTGATTGTGTTCAGCTGGGTGTAGGGCTGCATTGCAGTGATGTAGATTATACTGTAAGCGTGGGGAAATTCCTTTGTGCATCAAACACACAGTATAATGTTCAGACTAGACTATTATAATGCTCTCTTGGTGGGCCTTCCTGCATGTTCTATCAAGCCTTTGCAACTGATTCAGAATGCAGCAGCGACAGTTGTCTTCAATGAGCCAAAAAAAGCTCACGTTACTCCTCTCCTCATCAGGTTACACTGGCTAACAGCAGCCGCTCACATCAAATTTAAGGTTCTGCTTGCTTACAAGACGACCACTGGCGCGGCAACAATATACCTAAACTCACTAGTTCAAACTTATGTGCCCTCCAGAAGCTTGCGTTCTGGAAGTGAACAGCGCCTTGTGGCGCCATCCCAAAGAGGTTCAAAATCACTCTCACAGACCTTTTCCTGGACTGTGCAGAGCTGGTGGAATGAACTCCCAATCTCAATTCGAACAGCTGAGTCTTTACATATCTTTTTCGCCAGTACTTGACCAACTAATACTACTACTTACCTTTTCTTTTCTTTTCTTTTCTTGAAGAAAAAAAAAAACATAGCTACATGTTCTGTGCTAGACTAACTGAGAATTGTCATGGCACTGTTGTTGTTCTCTCACTGGTCTGATTGCTTCTATTGTTCTCATTGTAAGTCGCTTTGGATAAAAGCGTCTGCTAAATGATTAAATGTAAATGTACATGTAAATAATTTAATAAACGGCCCTGCCAGCTCTGTGGGTGACAACAGAAAGAAAAGTAATCAAGTCATCTGAAGCCCTGTGCCTTGAGTTCTCATTCTCAATGAGTTGAGCATTCAAATATGCATAACATGATATCATTTTTAAACCGCCTGACTGTATATCTCAGTAAAAACATAATATATAACACAAAAATATCAATATATTTTTCTTGAAGAAGAAGGGTACTTTGTAACCATAACTGAGATGGCAGAGAAAGGTGATTTCCCATGTGCTGATTTGACTAAACACCAAATGATGCTAAAAAGCAAAGCAGTGTCTTTATATTTATAAGGTTCAAAGCAAATAGATTTAACTGTAACACTTTATAATAACTTTCATTAATAAATCATTAACAAACATTATATAATGTTTAACTTGTCATTACTTAACATATATACATGTATCTAAAAATATGAGATAATTTACTTGTTAATGTTAACTAATGAACTTATTAAACATTACCAAATGATTGACAGATCATTATTTAATGTAAATCAAAATGCTTACAAATGTCATTAACCTTTCAATTCATATGATCATGCTTTTTTATCTTCAAATGATTTTGACAGATGGTTTACAAAAAAAAATAAAAACTAAAAAAACAAATAAAAAAAAAACATAATATAATACTAAATAAATCATCATTAAATAATTACTACAAACATCAAAAAACTTTCAATTCGATGTGTTTTAAAAAATCTACAAAAGATTTTAACAGCAATTAACAGATTGTTTATTTGTAAATGTACTTTTGAATGCTTACAAGTGTCATTAAACTTCAGTTCAGATATTAGCTAATGCTCATATTTACATTTACAAATGCTGTGAAAATATAGCTTAATTAGTCATTTTAAACACTTCACAAACTACTCATGTTAATGTATTCATTAACTCATAATCACAGTCTGTAAAGGTCATATATTTGGTCTTTGTTTGTTGTGTAGACTTCTACTATTTGCACATTTGAAATAATTTAATTATTTGTTAATGTTTTTGCAGTACCCAATCTAAAGTGGAAACTATTCATCAATTATAAATGATTATAAACATTTGCTAATCATTAGTACCTTCATGAGCAGTCGTTTTGATGGCAAAAAAAATTCCCAAATGTCAGGAATTCACCCTATTTTCACATCTTAACATATCATTTATTAATAATTTGTTCAAGTTTTTGCAGTACCCAGTCAAAGGTGGAGACTATTCATCATTTGTAAATGTTTATAAACATTTACTTATTTTTTAGCATCTGTATTGGCACTGGATTTTTAGCTACTGTAACAACGTTTGTGTAAAGGGTGGTAAGTTAAGTTTGGCTAAATGCTTGTTAAACCCAACCCTTAAACCTACCCATACCACCAAATCTGAACCTAACCTTACATGTATCACACCTCAGTAGCAGTGGTGTTGTGCATTGACAAAAGCTTTCAATCATTGTAGAACATCTGTTAAAATCATGCATGATCATATGGATTAGAAGTTTAATGACATTTGTAAGCATTTTAAATTACATGAAATGTTAATTATTAGGTAATGTTTAATACATTTATTAGTAAACATTAATAAGCACATTATTTCACATTTCTCGATATATGTGAACATATATTAACTAATGATCTGTTAAGCATTGCATAATGTTTGTTAATGATTTATTAATGAAAGTTATTATAAAGTGTTACCGATTTAACAGTAAAATCAGTCAGCAGAGGGCACCCTTGCCTTCAATCATTGATAAACTATGGAATCTTTGTTTGCTGAGGCAAGCATCATAATTACTACATAACTACAGACTGTGGAGCTCCATTACCATGTATCATATCTGGATAGTGTCTGGATATTCTTAAACTATATTAGATTTAAATCTGGCAACCAACCTCCTATCAACCACACAGAACACCCTAGCAACAACCTACTGTAACAACACCGTAGCATCCACCCAAAGCATGTCTAACACCACGATAACTGACTTTCTCAGTTGTCTCGGTGGTCCATCTTATCAATGTCAAAATGACTGATATGGTCAGCCAAATCAAAGAGGGCAGTATTTACTGTTAACTGAAACTGAGCATGAATTCATGTGTAACGGCTCAGTGTTAACAGTCAAAGAGAGATTTTGTCATGCAAAATGTTTTCTTCTTCTTCTTCTTCTTCTTCTTCTTCTTCTTCTTCTTCTTCTTCTTTATTTGTCTCTTTCTTTATTGGTGTTTTTTTTTTTTTGTTGTTGTTGTTGTTTCCTTTTTTTTTTTTTTTTTTTTTTTCAAGAAACCCCTAAACTCTGTGTGTACAGAATCACTAAAGCAGAAATAACCAGGGAGCAAGAACTTACATTCCTCAGGGTTCAAAGAGAGGCAGTGACTGGAAAGTGTTTGTAACATCCTTTAAATAACCGCTAGAAATGAAGGTGAGTGGAGCTGACACACACAAATCCAGTCCTTCACACCTATAGACATAAAGTAGAAGAGTTCCCCTGATAATATGAGGTGAGAATTTAGTCTTTTGGGATTTGGACAGTATAACAGTATAACGGTGAGAAAATAAATAAATAAATGAAAATAAATCTCAAGCAGAGCTTCCCAGGCAGTGACCTAGCATTAGTGCTAGCAAACACTGAGCATTTTCTCTGCAAACATACACAAGGACTGAGGATAACTCTCAGCCGGCTTCTTCTCTCTGCACTTGATTCGTCCTTCCACTAAAACTATTTGTATGTGAGTACCACACATATGGCTTAAACATCAATAAAATATAAATATTTTTTCCCCAAGCCAAAATGTAAAAGCTCCTCAGGATGAAATGTGTGAAAATAAGAGATGAAGATGGATGAATGCATGAATGGTCTTTACATTTGCAGTGTTTTCACACTCACTGTAGCACATGTACACATGCAAATGAGGTCATGGGTCTGTCCTGAGTCCCAGAGAGTTCAAAGTATTGTTGTAAATAAGAAAAAGAGCAAATTCCTTTACAGAATAGCACAATAAAACAACGATGTTACACAATAATTATGTGTCTTTCTTGATTTCATTTATTTATTTGATTATTTATGGCCTTTTGGCCACTTTAAAGAGAATAAAAGGAAGAAGAGGAAGCGGCAAAGTGGGCTCATAAAATGACAGAAGACATTATACTTTGTTTGTTTGTTGGCAAATGTGTATGTGCATTTAAAGGAAATAAGGTCATGCATTTTGTTTCGTCCTGATATCTTCAAATCAAATCAAAAGCTGTTTACTCACGATCTTTAAAACTGCAAACCATTCACTATTTTTCTGGTCAGACACAAGCTATTTATCTCTCAAACATCATTCTGCAACTATGAAGGTGTCCCTGTCCCTGGTTGGAAATGAAACTAACCACTTGTCCAGAGTCATAGTGTCCATGGTGATATAGTTGTAGACTCCTTCTGAAATGTTGGACACTGACATGGAAGTGGCTCATCACAGAGCAATTTCAGCATGAGTAAGTCCCTGGTGAAAGTACATCTCATTCATGATGCAGACGTTTATATAATACACTTAGAAATAGCTTATTTTTGTCTCTAGACTAAGGGGGAAAAGGTTGTTATAACTTACATGTTATAGGGACTTTATAAGGCTGTTATAACTTTTGTTATGTTAAGACCACAAAGTCATGATTATGACACACTTTTTTTGATTTAAGATTCCCATGATCTTAAAATAATAATAACAATAATAATAATAATAATAATAATAATAATAATAATAATAATAATAATTATTATTATTATTATTATTATTATTATTATTATTATTATAAAACAACTTTGATTTAAAGGCTTATGCTGAAATGCTTTGAAATGCATTTTTTTTATTTTTATAAATTTCTTCTACATGACATATGAATTAATGCCTTTACCAAACTACCTATACATAAATTTCACTGCAGTTTCCAATTGAACTTAACACTAGAGGCAGTAAAACACCAGTGACTTTTGTTCATTTTCATGTAAATTAAGACTACAGTGGCAGATTAGTAATAAATATTTTGGCAGTTTCTTGCGCAATACAACCTCACACTTATTTTACAATAGATATGTAATAGCTTTTGTGATGTAGTAAACGTGCTCAGTAGCTCACCTGGCAGAACAACAAAACATGCTATCTGGCAACTAGTCTTATAATGCCTCTAATGCGTATCAACTGAAAAGTGCAGCTAAGTTGGAGCAGCATATTTCAGGTTTTGTAGATATACAACAAGAGTCAGGTATTTCAAATGAGCTGTGGTTGCCCTCAATACTGTTTTTAGGGTTATAGGACACATGTATTTTTGATCTCTTCATAATCCCCACACATCCACTTGCATTAAAAATATAATACTTATAATAATGAAGAATGAGTAGGTGTGCTAACAAATGTTATGGTCCTGTACATAAACAGACAGACAAACTAAATATTCTAACTTTCCAGATGTTACTTTCATGTTTTTTTTTTTTTTTTTTTTTTTTGAATAATTTGTTTCTGTGGCAACAACAGTAATGGATGCCACAGTGAAACTGCATTTCTTAGCAAAAGTTTCTCCTCATTTCTGTGGTAAGACTGCAGTTCTGTCTCAAGGCTATAAAACCTCATTCTCATACAGCCAGAAGAGCAAGAGGACCCTCCGGAATCTCCCAGCATGCTCCGCCAGAGAATGAATCAAAAAATGAGAAGGAAGATTGCATGAGATGATGGGGTTAGGCTGAAAATAAAGGAAAGACAGAAAAGGAAAGAGCAAAAGGATGACAATGGTAATGGACATAAAGTAATAAATATTAAACTGTGACCAGACTCAGCAGAATACATTATCAGATACACGCACACATACTGTATATACCTTCTTAAATTCCTGAATGACAATTATTACATATGTGATTGAAAATCATCTTAAGTCTGCTTTATTGGTATAATAACTAAGCAATTTCACAGGAAAAAATAATGTTTTTTTTTTTTTTTTAATATTTTATATATATATATATATATATATATATATATATATATATATATATATATATATATATATATAATATATATATATATATATTACATTTGTGTTAATAATCTGAAGACACTCACAGTAACTTCTTTTTTTTTAGTTTTGCTCTATTAACAAACCATTTACAGATATAACCAAAGCAGAATCAACCATTGCATGTGTCAAAGCAGCAAAAAAGTACACAAAACCAACAATTTAGTAAATATTTATATTGTATTTGTGTTATTTTTTATTTATTTTTGTATTTATTTTATTTCATTTTTATTTTTTTATTATTTTTGTATTTATAAAGATTGTAATCTTTAATAAGATTGTGCCTTTCATGTGCCAAAAAAAAAAAAAAAGTTAGTAAGGTAGTTGTAAAGTTTAGATATTGGGTAGGATTAAGGGATCTAAAATATAGTCATGCAGAATAAAGCATAAACAGTCATTATGCTAGTTATATGCCTGCTACTTATAGTTAAATAGTTAATAGTGAGAATCGGTCCCAAAAATAAAGTGTTATCGGGACATTCCATCAATTACTCACAAAATATAAGGCAATGTCCATATAAATGTAGGGTTACACTTTATTTGGATTGTCCACTTTAGACATTCTACTAACTAAAATAACCTCACAACTACATGTTAACTCTCTGAATATTTATAGAGTAGCAGACTTAGGTTAGGCTTAGTAGAATAAGTTGGCATGTAGTTGGAAAGTTACTTGTAGTCAGTAGAATGTCTGTTGGTGGATGGTAGCAGATATTCATCAGACAGCTAACTTATAATCTAATGACTGCTAGTTGTAGTTCCAAAGTTATTTATGGTCAGCAGAATGTCTAAAGTGGACTATCGAAATAAAATTTTTCAAAATATTTTGAGAGCACATGAATAATAATAATAATAATAATAATAATAATAATAATAATAGTAAAGTGAATTTCAGTAATCAGACTTGCTGCTGGCCTTGGGGTGATGGTGCTTGAAAGATTATTGGTTTAAAAAAAAATAATAATAATAATACATAAATAAAATAACGGTAACACTTTCTATGAAGCCCATATTTATAATACATATAATTATTACTAAGGTATTACTAAGGCATTACAATGAATGCATAATGCATTATAAAAAAAAAAAAAAAAAAAAAAAAAAAAAAAAAAAAAAAAAAACTTATAATATGTTATATTATCTTATAAATAATCATAACAACAATTATAGTACATTATAATGCTTATGCATTTGTGGTTTTAACTTTTAAGATTATGATTATTTATAACACACAATGATCACCATAAATCTACTTTGATATTTATAGTGGACTATATATCTTGACATTGTTTATTTAAGATCTGCACAGTATCTTACTACATCTTGTAAGTGGTTAGGTGTGGAGTGTTATTTGAGTGTTCCCTGTGAGGCTAATATTAATTTTGATTAATGCTAGTTAATAATTTCAGCTGAAAAAAAAAACAATGTTTATATAGGTTATATTTTATTTTGATGGTCCCCTTAGTCTATTGACTATAAGCAACTTTCCACTACATGTCAACTAACTCTCATTAGAATATTAGTAGGCTTAGGTTAAGGTTAGGGTAGGTAGAATGTTGACATACTTGCAAAGTTACTCAAAGTTAGTCAGTTTGTCTGTTGGGGAACAATCAAAATAAAGTGTCAGCATATATTTAGCAGACATACTACTAATACTCCAATGACTGCTAGCTGACATGTAGTTGCAGAGTTACTTATCAACAGCTATCGAAAGTGTACCATCAAAATAATCAAACTGATATTACAATAAAAATAGTTCAAAGCAAATGTGTCATATTACACATTCATCTGCTCTGATCTTATGGCTGTTTGAGGGAAAAAAAAAAATTATTATTATTATTATTACTATACTTATAAGTGGTCTTTGATTGCTTTAAGTAAAATAGCATAAGAAAGATGGCAAGGTATAAGACTTATAATACATTATAACTATGAGAAATATAATCCATTGTAACTTACGTGGATGCAACATGTTCACTGTGTGTTATAAATCATCATACTCTTAAAACCTACAGTATAACCACAAATAAGTAAACATTATAATACATTAAAACTGTTCTTATGAATATTCATAAGATGATATAACATATTATACTACGGGCCGTTGAATGCTTGAATCTGATTGGCTGACGAATGTTCTGAGGTGTGCAATTATTTTCAGGGAAACACACGGCGAACGTAGGCAGGCAGCTCTCTTGACCTCATTATAGTTCCATATCTCTTCACATAGTTAACTGTAATAAGGGAAATTAGCATACAGTACCTATACAGCACACAAGAATAACAAAAACAACATGACAGACGATTTTCCGAAAGTAAATACACATGACATTTCTCACTAGCAAGCTAATAACAGCACTGTTTAGAGATACTGCTGCAGAACACTGTTGAGGGACGAACAGAGGCAGCTTAATTCACACAAGCACTCTCTCTTTTTCTTTTTTTTCCTCTGTGTGTCTCTGTCTCTCTCGCTCTCTTTCTAATAACTTCATTAATAACTGCATTAGAATGCTATCAATGTCTCAAACCTTCATTAACAGCTTTAAAATGATGTTTTGAAACCAGCAAAAAAAAAAAAAAAAAGATGCAGAAGAAATAATCCTACTCACAACTGCGATTTAAGTACAAAAAACAGACAAATCCCTTTAAATATATCATCTCATCGATGTCTTGAGGTGTGGTTACTGTAGTATAAGCGGAATAATTGACTCTGGGCCATTGAATTATTAGAAAAATAATTTACACCCGAGGTGTAACATCACCACCTCAGGTGTGCATTATTTTTCTAATAATTCAACGGCCCAGAGTCAATTATTCCTTAGGTTTATTATAATGCATTACGCATTCATTAAAATGCCTTAAGAATACCCGTATAATGTGTTATGTCTGTAAAGAGGACTCGAAACTTATTTTACTTTTTATTGTTCTCATCAACCTTACTGAACTCCATCAACTCAACACTCACATCACTGACTGCGTGACAACATTCTAGCATCAACGTCACTGTCCATTCCAAACTCTTAAAGTGACCAGTGCTCTTTATATCTTATCAATGTAACAAACACATAACTTTAATTAAACACCAGATTATAAATCTAACTAAGCATGCAACATTTCCCCTCCCCTCCCAGTGAACTAAGTGTGAAAGAACGTTAAGTAATCCTGAAAGCGAGCAGGCCGAGTGTGCGATCTGGTAGGCCTGCCTTGCGATGGTTCAGATGGTGGTAGGGATGTTGCTTGCAGAGTCACTGGATGCTGTGCTGGGGGCAGAGGGTATGAAGAACTGAGCAGAGAGCAAGGGAGCACAGTGTCTCAGGTGTGATCTGCACCAGAAGGGCACGGTACTTTCCTAAGCCGACTGGCATGCCAACGGGAACCATCAGATAGCTGGAATGTAACTGGACCTAAATGCTTTTGCACCTGCTGGGGCTGTGACCAGAAAGTGTGGAGCTTGTTTTTCCGGTGTGGCCGCTGAACCCGCACCCAGTCCATTGGGAAGATTCTTGGAATCCGGGCCTTTTTCTTTGCGTCGAATCGGCCCCGTGTTTTGAGCTGTTGTTCACGTACCCTGGCTTTCACCACCGGATTTCCACCATGAGAAGTAGGAGGGCAAAGTCTATGCAGGGGTAACTCCAGCTCTCATCCCTGCATCAGTTTTGCTGGTGGCACTCCAGTAGTGTCATGCTGAGCTGCTCTGTAGTGTAGAAGAGTTTGAGACAAGGCCTTGTTGAAAGAGCAGCCTTAAGCCAAGTAATCTCTCAGACCATTTTTCAGTGACCGATTAAATCTCTCTATGCCCCCGTTTGACTGTGGGTGATAGTAAGCTTTTTGTATGTGTTTGATTCCTTTGCTATGGATGTAACCGGCAAACTCAACAGACACTAGTTGGGGGCCATTGTCTGTCGTCAAAGTCCTTGGCAGGCCCCAGCGGGCAAAGAGCAACTCCAGAAAGTCAATGATGGAACTGGATGTGACCGAGCCCACAGATGTAACCTCTGGCCACTTCGAATGTAGATCATAAACTACTACAAGAAAACGCAAATGATGAGGCACGTCATGGAGTTCCCCACAGATGTCCAGCTGAATGTGGTCCCAGGGTCGAGTTGGCCAAGGCAAAGACCCTAGTGGCGGCGGAACTGGTGAGCCTGTTTTCCCGCTTACAAGACATGGAGCACAATCCCGAACAAGCTGTTGGACACAATGTCTTTGTCCAACCCCGGCCACCATACAAAGATCCCTACAGCGCTGCTTTAGTCTGACTATGCCGAGATGGCCCTCATGCACCATGGTCAGCACTCGTCCTCTCTGAGTTAGCAGGAATAATGGCGCAGTGTCCACGAGCCAAGCATGTGTCATTCCAGCATGACAATTCGTGTTTCACTCTGGCATATGGCTGGATATCTGTTGCCACTTGAGTAGGCCAGCCATTCAGGACATACTCACGGACCGCAGATAGTGTGGAATCAGCGGCAGACTCCGCTGTGAGTTCCTCCAAGGACACAAAGGCTGTCAGGGGTGCATGCACTAAATGAATAAGGTCCCCGTCCTCAGCCACCTGACAGAAGGCAATGGGCGATGACACAGAACGGGACAGCAAATCAGCCACCACATTATCTCTGCCTGAGGTGTATTGTATTGTAAAGTCATACTGCTGGAGGCGGTCAGTCCAACGGTACATGCGCAGTGGTTTGTGACCAGACCCAGAAGGAGACATAAGTGCACTGAGGGCTTGGTGATCAGTCCGAAGGGTAAATTTTCGGCCATAAAGGTAGGCATGCCAACGCTCGCAGGCCCATACACAAGCCAGAGCCTCCCTCTCTCCAGTTGAGTACTTTTGTTCGGTCAGGCTGAATGCGCGAGAAGCAAAAGGCCACGGGCCGTTCGATCCATTCTGGATTCGTGAAAGAACAGCGCCAGCAGCAGTAGCTGAAGCATCACAAGTGACCAGTGTGGGGCAGTCAAGACTGAAGTGTGCCAAGACAGGTGGGCTTGTCAACAGTTCCTTAAGTGTGCGCACAGCATCAGAACAGGCTGAAGACCAGGTCCATGGAGCATCCTTTTTGAGAAGTTGGCGGAGAGGGTACGTGATTGTGGAGTACTGAGGTAGAAAACGCATATAGTATGTTGTCATCCCTAGAAATGATGCAACCTGTGCTACGGATGAAGGCTCCGGCACCTGATGTATAGCCTCAATATTGGAGTGCAAAGGCGACAGGCCCTCGGCTGAAACATGAAAACCAACAAAGTCAACCTCTGGTACTGCAAATAAGCATTTCTCCATGTTAAGTGTCAAATTGTGTTGACTGAGTGCAGCAAAAGTAGCCTTAAGCGCTGTTCATGAATCACTGCATTCGGGGCATGGACAATGACGTCATCAAGGTAGATGGCAGTGCCAGGGACACCAGCCAGTATAGTGGACATGATTTTTTGAAAACAGCTAGGGGCCGAGCTGAGTCCAAAAGGCATCCTTGTGTAACGAAATACGCCAGAGTGCGTAACGAATGCAGTAAGATTTCTGCTGTCTGGGTGGAGGGGAACCTGGAGATAGCCTTGACGGAGGTCAAGTTTGGAAAAAATTGTTGAGCCATGAAAGTGTGTAGTCAGCTCTTCGATTGATGGCAGAGGGTAGCGATCTGGGATCACTGCTTTATTGACAGACCTTAAATCCACACAAACTCTTAGTCCGCCAGATTTTTTCTTAGCCACTGTCAGATTAGACACCCATGGGGAGGCGTCAGCAGGTTCGATGATGCCCTCTGCTTGCAGTTTCACAAGTTCTGCTGTGACTTCCTCACGCAATGCCAGCGGAATGTGGCGAAGTGGCTGAATGACTGGTTTAACTGTAGGATCCAAAAGAGGCTGATGAGTGAACGCAGCTAGGCAGCCAAGGCCTTTAAAACAATGTTGGCCATTCATGTTGCCAGGGACAGCTGACAGTCAGAATTTGAGCCCCCTTATTGTCCAGCAGAGAAAAGCCCAGACTAATAAACAGGTCCAATCCAAGGATATTGTTGCCATGGTGTGTAATGTGAAAAGGGAAGTCGGGTAGGACCTTGTTGCCATACTGGACAGGCGCATGTACAAGGCCGATAACATCAATTGTAGAACTTCCATATCCAAACAGATTCAGAGAAGGTGGCTGAAGGGGCAAGTGTGTCAGGAAACGTTCATAAGTAGCCATATTGAGTAGTGAGACTTTAGCCCCTGTGTCCAGTAGCAGTGAAATACAGGAATCTGCTATAGTAACAGTGCATGTAGAAAACCCTGCTGAATTGGTATTTATTGAATGAATAATGGCAGGGGTTGTATTGTTAACACGTGGGTTTCGTTGTGTAGGAGCTTGAACTGGGGCAGACCGACAACATTTTGCAAAGTGGTTCAGCTTTTGACAGCGTCGGCATGTTTGCCCCCGTGCAGGGCAGTCAGGGGCACGTGATGGGTGCCTAGTGGACCCACAATTTCCACATCGCCGATTAACTTGAGGACGTGCATATTGTATGTCTGCACTTGAAGATACATCTGCCTCTGTCCTGTAAACTTGTGTGCATTCTTGTATCATGTCCCCACTTGATTCGTGTGATGTATTTAATTTAGCAGCACACTGTGCAGCAGACTCAATTTGAGAGGCCAGAATTACAGCTTTCTCTAAAGTGAGATTATCATCTTCCAATAACAGCCGCTCCCGAACGAGTGTATTGGTTGTTTTCTCAATCAACTGATCTCGTATCATCTCATCTGATAAAGCACCAAAACAGCACGGTTTTGCCAGTCCTCTCAAGTCAGCGACATATTGAGCAATCGACTCACCAGCGCGCTGTCTCCGCTGCCGGAACTGCAACCGTTTTTACAGGAGACTCTGTTTTTTTTCAAAGTGTCGATCTATAACAGTGTAATCGCAGCGGCGTAATCGTCCGCATCTCCGAGTGTGCGAAATACACGCTGTCCTTCGGCACCAAGACAGTGGAGAAGTATGGCCATTTTCCGCTTCGTCGGGACGCCATCGAGGCCCATTGCTAACAGGTAAGTTTCAAACGACGTTTTCCACTGCTCCCATGGGACTGTAGGTTCGCCAGGATGGGGCAAAAAGGGGTTCGGGGGAGATAGCGACAGCGCGGGGAATTCCTCAGCCATCCTTGTCGCCAATTGTTATGTCTGTAAAGAGGACTCGTACTTAAACTTATTTTACTTTTTATTGTTCTCATCAACCTTACTGAACTCCATCCACTCAACACTTACATCACTGACTGTGTGACAACATTCTAGCGTCAACGTCACTGTCCATTCCAAACTCTTAAAGTGACCAGCGCTCTTTATATCTTATCAATGTAACAAACACATAACTTTTATTAAACACCAGATTATAAATCTAACTAAGCATGCAACATAATGTATTATCAATATGGGCTTCATAGAAAGTGTTACCAAAATAACTAAAAATAACAATTGTAACATACAATATTGTTGTCATCACAGTTGTATGAAAGGAGAGGAACAAGATACCTGACATGTAAAAGAATTCCTTCCTGTCATCTCTGTAAAATTATTAAAAATAAATGCTTAGATTGTTGACTGTGACTTGTTCATCCTGACCAACAATGTGGAAATGAATGCGTAAAACATGACAATGCCTTTTTGCGTGTTTCTGTATGCTTCTCCACCAGTGGTATGATAATTCCCTCACCCAAGCAACTGTGTTGTCCCTCACCCAAGCAACTGTGCCAACATGCTTTAAGTCCACATCCATTGTGCCAGTGCCGAAACACTCCTTCCCAATGTGCCTGAATGAATACCGCCCCGTAGCACTCACACCTATTGTCATGAAGTGCTGGACCCACACCAATTTGCTTTGAAGAAATAGGAGCACAGAGGATGCAGTATGCACAGTGCTGCACTCTGTACTCACACACTTGGACAACAACAACACATATGTACGGATGTTGTTTGTTGACTTCAGCTCAGCATTTAACACTGTCATTCCCTCCAAGCTGACCACAAAACTTGGAGACCTCGACATTAACACCTCCCTCTGCAACTGGATTATGGACTTTCTGACCAACAGACCTCAGCATGTTAGATCAGGCCACACCTGCTCCACCACCATCACACTCAACACCGGAATACCACAGGGCTGTGTGCTGAGCCCATTCCTCTACTCCCTCTATACCCACGACTGCAAGCTTGTGCATGGATCAAACTCCATCATTAAGTTTGCAGATGACACCATGGTGATTGGCCTCATCAGAGACAACGATGAGACTGCCAACAGGGAGGAGGTACACCACCTCGCCTTATGGTGCGCTGACAACAACCTGCTCCTTAACACCAGCAAGACAAAGGAGCTCATTGTGGACTTCAGGAAGAAGAAAGGAAGCACGCATGACCCCATCCACATTAACAGGATGGTTGTTGAACGTGTCTCCAGCTTCAAGTTCCTGGGAACCACCATCTCAGAGGACTTGTCCTGGACCACAAAAACCACCAGCCTGGTCAAGAAGGCTCACCAGCACCTCTTCTTCCTCAGGACACTGAAGAAGAACCAGCTGTCTTCAGCCATCCTGGTGAACTTTTACCATATGTTCATAGTTTCTGCTTATAGTGTACATACACTTATACATAATCTATCTGTATAGTATGTTCATAGTACACGTATCTGTATATCATGCTGATAGTATTTAAAATCTGTAAATTATGTCCATAATACTACCTTATTTGTATATTTATTGTACATTTGTAACATATTGTAGACACTGTATATTCTGTACTTACTGCTTATTGCACTTCTGTTTAGATGCTAACTGCATTCCGTTGCATTGTACCTTACATGTGCAATGACAATAAAGTTGAATCTAATCTAATCTAATAATTCATGATGATGATTATTGATGTTAATATTCTGACACTGCTGTTGAAGCAGATGGCTTGTATTTCTCACTTGCCTTGTCTTCTTCTGACTTGTTTCGTATTGACACATGCTCTGGGTCCTGTCCATTTACCATGCTCTTTGCTTCTGCACATGGCTTTTGTTTTGTTCTATGGGCCATGTCCTAATCTGTCTTACGTCTATACATCAATACATCATTCCAGCAATGTTATATTACAGGATAAACAGATTGGAGTATTAGTTTTTTAGATGACATTTAGACTTTTCAAAGTCTAATTGATTCTTACTTTAATTAAATTAACTCCTTGGTCCTTGCACACTTAATCCGACATTTTCACATGCGCGTATTTTTGTATTCGTCATCCTAAAAATTTGTCACGCACAGAAACCTTGCACAACGCATAATCCTTGCACACTGATTCCGAAATTCTCATCCAAAACTTTCGTCATTGGCTAAGGCCCGCCCATAAGGCCATTTGACTGACATGTCAACCAATCACGTCAACCAATCACAGTCTGTTTCATTCATCGTCACATTTTTGGATGTCGTGTCGTGTGTAAAACTCTCTGACATATTTTAAAGATTCTATGCCCCGAACTTTAAATATTTCACATACTTTTGAAAATCCAGCATTTAGTTGATCCGGATAAGCGCTTGTCATCACAGTTGTAAACACGATGGCTTTCTTCTTTCGTGAGGGGGTTTGACGTCACGGCATCTTTGTTTCCAGGCGGAATGTTAAAAAAACGCAACACGGAAATCCTGTATAATTCAACCAATCCGACGACAACTTTGAAACTCTTGAAGTGTTTCCACTTTTGTGTGCCATATGCAAAATTAACACTTTTTTTTCTTTTTTTTCATTTAAGTAAAGCTGAAGAAGACAGAAGAGATTTGTATGTGGGGAGTCACTGGGATAGGTAGAGAGAGACAGAATAAATGAGGTTGTACATCAAGTAAGGTCAGAGAAAAGGAGTGAAAAGAGCATGAAAAGAGTGAAAAGAGCAGCGAAGGCTTTTCCAGGGCTCTGACAGGCGTAGCATAACAATGGGACAGAAATAGCAAGTGTCTTTCCCAGAGGATCACCTCACAAGGAGCCACTCCAGCCAGCAAAATGTTCATGGGTCAATGTGTTTATCTGCAATCGATTAAAGTGCTCCTTAGAGGTGTTCAAACGCAATCAATCAATAGTACTGAAGACCTAAAGACAAAAGCTACAGTTCTACTTTGACCAGGGGACAATACAGACATTTGTGTGATAGTCATCAAGTAATCAATGACCCAATATTCCACAGAAATTAATATCAATTTGTTATAAGCCTGATCTTAGACTTTTAAATCTAACACACACAGAGGTTCTAAGAGTACTATCAGGTGAGAAACCCAAAATCAGAACAATGTCTGGCAAATGTTAAATTGTGTAAATTTGCATATAGACGAGCAATTACTGTATATTGGTTGTGTCTACAAACATAGTGAGCTAACTATTGCTTCTTGCACATTTCAACACTTTTAAAGTTAAATTTCCAGTGAGTGGCACTAAAAGCACTTTCAGTTTTATCTGAAACAGATGAACATGAATCTTGGTTGTCTTATGTATCATGGCAAATGTAAAAGATATAAATGCATTTGCTTATGCAACCATGGTGTTTTAGCTTGCTTCTGTAAGACTTTATCTTGTCTAACTTGTATTTCATGGGACTTCTGCATTGCAAATGCAACACCAGGTGAACAACCAATCATGTTTACTACATCAGTAAAGCCATACATATGGAGTTGTGATTAAGTTATTAAAATATATCAAACTGTATTAGTTTAGAATTCACAAGATACATTCATCCAAGCCATTTGCATAGGGCCAACAATGAGAACATGTATTTATGTATTCCATGTAGAATCAATAGCTGGTTACACTACCAACCAAATGCTTGCAGTTATTTATGACTGTTTTACATTGCTGTTGAGGAATTTAGAATTGCTTCAGTTCAGTGATATTTGTAGGCTTTCAAGCATGAACATTTCAGGTCCTCCAACAGCATTTCAATAAGGTTTAAGTGCAGACTCTCATTAGGACAGATGTCCTGGAGAATTCCCTGATGCTGAGCAGAATTCATAGTTCCTTCAGTGAAGGCTTCCAAGTTCTGTTGCAGCAAAACATGGCTTAAATATCACCACCATGCATGCTCAACCTTGATTTCTAAAGAAAAAAAAAAAAAAAAAAAAAAAAAAAAAAAAAAAAAAGAAAAGACCTGTCCATAAGATTTATTTATTTATTTATTTATTTTAATTCTTGATGATCATCCCGGTACTACAAATGTGAGACTCTGAGGAATGGTTTCCGTCTTACTACTGTATTGTCTGTATGTATAAAGTGTGTTTGTTTGTAAGTGTGTTCATGATTGTTATTTATTTATTTATTTATTTATTGCCATTATAGATCATAAAAGGTTGTTGCTTTTTGATAAATTACCAAATGTTCAGCTGTGTTCAATGCAGGTGGGCTGATCGCAACATTTATGACTGTAAAACCCTATGAGCCCATCCCTGAACTCTGTACAGAACAAATCATTTATACAACAGAACAACATCAGCTGCACTGCTAAGCCAATTATTTCTCTTTTTCTATTTCTGTCTGTATGGCAGATCCTTGAAAGATATTTTTCCTCACCAAACAGGGTTCACATGGGGTTATGTGCCACTCCACACCCTCAAATAATTTATCACCATTCAGTCCAGCCATGGCAAATCCCTAAAGACACAATTACCAAGACCTTTTCACTTAAGAAATGACACAGACCCAAGCACACACACAGCACAAAATACTGCTCTGCTCAGGTGTCTCCATTGTCAGTTAGGGCCTATTAATTCTTCAGCATGACCAGCTGTTTTAGGGTCTGGAACACCAGAGACTGTCCAAAACAGCAATTGGGGAAGAAAGAAAAAGAAGAAGAAGAAGAAAAAGAAAAAAAACTAAATATAGATTTAAATAGTATGTAGTCAGTCTGTAGTATGTAATACTGTACATCCAATATCCAGTGACAGTAAGTTGTACCAAACTAAACCACTTAAATATTAGGTCATTCAAATTAAGTGTTTATTTATTTATTCTTTTTTTCATTCTCTTTCTATTTCTTTCTTTCTTTCTTAATATGGGGAGATCTGTCAGTGTTTATATGTTGGGACTTAAGAGTTTATTATGTCTGAGCTTTGGGGGTGATCACTGTGCTAAAGAGTAAAGCTTGTGATTAGAAGATGGATGTTAAGATGTCTATATTCATGCTGCTTACCCCACTCTCCTAGTGGGGATAGTGGGGTAAGTTGAGCCACTAGTAAGTTGACCCACCCCCTGTATCTTGGCAACTGTAAAATTGTACTGTCGTGTGTTCTTGTCTTTTAGAACAACCCATTATTTCTGCCAGACTACAAAAAGGAGTCCCGAGGCACAGGATGGTCAACACTAGACCAAGGCGGAGCTGGAGGGACGAGGGAGTCCAGTGTAACCAATGGACTGATGGGCCACGGTGGAGAGGAGGTAGCTAGGAGCCATGGTGGAGCCGACAGGTCCACGGGCCTAGGCAGAGTCCAGGGCTTAGAGGATGGAGACGGAGTCAAGGGATACTCCAGCCACGGTGACGCAGGGTGAGCAGAGGGGCTGCCAGACGACAGAAGAGGAGGAGGCAGGAGCGGGTGGGAGGGTGGGCATTTGTGAGCCTCCGGTCTTTCTGGGCTGAACTCAGGAACAGGAGGGGCAGAGCTCACTGACGGAGGAGGGAGGAAAGATGGCAGTTCGGTATCAAAGTCTATCAGGTCTCCTTCCACTCTCTATTTTCCCAGATCCAGTAATAACTCACCCTCAGCCTTGTTGCAGTGGGCTCCTGTTCACGATCTCACTGGCAACGTCTTTCTCCCTTGTGGTGGGCATGGTAGCCGGCTCTTGCACCTGGACTGACGTCATGGGCTTCGACTCATTGGCGATCCTCAGCTCTGTCGCTCTCTCTGGTGATGGCTCGTTGGTTGCGGCGGGCTCTGGCTCTCCATCAGTGGTGGGCTCGGGCTGATGCTCTGTGCAGCGGGGAGATGGTGGATATGGCGAGATCAGTCTCGGGAGAGATGATGAGAGGCGATCAGTTTCTCGCCAGAATCCACTCCAGAAAGGCAGCAAAATCCGCTCAAGGACCATCTTTGGATGACGGTGCTCAAACTAGCATCGTAGACTGAGCAGAGCATGTCATCTGGGTAGCTGGTGATATTAGCGAGCGCCAGGAACAGTCTGGTATGGTCCTCAAGTGATCTCTCCCCCTGCTCCAGCAGAAGGAGGAGGTATTCGGTGCAGGCGAGGGGATCCATGAGGGAACACGGGGAAAACAGAGAACAAACACTGAAGAAACACGGGAAACAAAAAAGGGGGAAACACGCAAATAACACTGTTTTAGCCGGTCGGGTCTTTTGTCACACTTCTACTGTGGTAGAGCAAGGAATGAGGACCAAAGAACACTGAGACGCAGAATAATTCACAAACAACAGTTTTTAAACTTCATACAGGGTTTACTCAGGGCAGGCAGGAGACACACACATAGCACATGTACGTTAGTAGACCCGACAAACACAGACTGAACAGACAGAATAATGAGGGATAATTACTACACACACCTGGAATCAAATGAACAATCAACACGAGGGAGAAACTGGGTCACAGGAAACACATGGGGAGGGAAAACACAACAAAACAGTACAGAAACCTGACAATAGGGACAGTGTTCAAGTGCACAAAATTCTTTTCTGATAATATACATTTTTCCACCTGCAAACCTTATTGGTCTGTTCCACATTGTAGAAAAGCCAAGAATCGTTTGACTAAAATGTTTATTAGTTTCAGTGACATTTATTCTTTCATTCTAATTCACTTTTTATTTAATTTTAAGTCAAGTCAAGTCAAGTAAAGTCAAGTCACCTTTATTTATATTGTGCGTTTAACAATACAGATTATGTCAAAGCAACTGTACAGCATTAGTTAGGAAAATAGTGCGTCAATAATGCAAAATGACAATAAACACAATTTTTTTTTTTTTTTTTTTTTTCGTGCAGTTCTCCTCTGGCCAATGAAACCAGTTTTACCTAAAAAACGCCCTGTGTAGGTTTTTTCTTTTTTCTTTATTTCTTTTTTATTTATTTATTTATTATTATTATTTTTTTTTTTTTTTGAAGTTTACAATAAATTCAAACAACAGAAGATTGAAATTTAAACTGAATTTGTTATTGAGCCACAGGAACACTTTTTTTTTATATGAAGCCATGTTTTTAGAACCCTTTGTTAGATAGTTTTGATAGTTTAATTATAAATAATAAACATCCTGAAATTACGTTAGATTCTTTCAGTGTACTTCTGTCTCATTTTCCCTTATATTTAGGTCTACATACAGTAACTAAAAAATGGCTCACCTTACCCCACTCTCTCCTACTCATTTCTATTGGTTTCTAAACTTAAACTGGCAATCGGTTTCCTCAAATGAGTTATCCTAGCTAATTAGGTTTTACAGTGTATGCAGTCATGGGCACATCCATAGTTCAGGCTATAGTTTTGCTGGCACAGTGTAGTACATTCTGCCCACTGGTTTCATCATTTATGAAACTCCTTATCACTGGTTACAGAACAGCTGAGCAAACCTCAA
The DNA here is from genome assembly GCF_018340385.1 of Cyprinus carpio. Lineage (NCBI taxonomy): Eukaryota > Metazoa > Chordata > Actinopteri > Cypriniformes > Cyprinidae > Cyprinus > Cyprinus carpio. The sequence goes on from NC_056580.1 coordinate 1,399,396, forward strand.
AGCTTACAGTCAGTATTTATGAAGGTCTTTATCAGACTGATCTTAGTGCAGGGATAAATTTACACTCTGCATTTAGGAGGATTTTGATTATTTTTTTATGAGGGGATTTTGCTGCGGGCTGCATCTTTCCACAAAAGCATCAATATCCTTCACAGAGAAAATAAGCGGGAAATCCTGCTCATGAAATGATAATGTGGACAGGGATATAAAATGCTGGCATATGTTTAATGGATAATATAAATAAACAGCATGGATGCAGACATATCCATGCATGATTGTGCTAAGAAGGACACACTATTATAATCCAAGAAAAGTAATATGTGGATAAAATATGTTTGTTTTCAATAGAACCCAGAGCCTGTCACAGAGCCAATGAGCTGAAAAACCTCTGAATCTTTTTCACTGTATTTATAACTTTCTTACCAGATTATGTTTCTTCTTAATTATCTCTACACAAAGGGCAGTCCTCTCTTAACAATTAACACAGTCATTTGAACTGACTCTTATTTAGTAAAACATTAATTCATAAAAATTACTGTATTCTTTAAAACTAGATATATTAAGTTTTTTTCTTTTTTCTTTTTTTATCTCTAGGACCAATTTCTCAATACTTAGGTCACTTAAAAAAATGAGAGAGAGAGAGAGAGAGAGAGAGAGAGAGAGAGAGAGAGAGAGAGAACAACAGCAGTCTTTTTGGACTAAAATGTGCATCATGTATCATTGCTTGGCATAAAAAAACGCTTTCAGTGACTAATAAATTACATGAATTCTTTTCTTACAATCACTGGCAAAACTCTACATTTTACATACTGTTTTCAAAACTCGTTTTGAATGCATTTTTGAATGTGAATTTCTCTCTCTCTCTCTCTCAACTGAGCTGATCTGTGATGAACATATTAAGAGAGATGTTGGTGTATAATAACATACTTTGAAACTAATAGAATTAGAGGTTTTCTTCAATGGCAAAGGAAATCAAATATCACCAAAATATCGAGGTGAATAGAAAATAATACAATGTGGTCAAGTTTAACAAACCTTCTACTGTTCCAGGCTGTGTGTAGCACCTGCATTTCTTTTTCGTTGCATTAAAGTATATTGCAGTTTATTTTTTTATAAAATACTTAATTTCAGCCTGTCAATAGTTTGAATTAGACATTTGCACTAAAGCAGATATTAAAGGATGAAAAAAAAAAAGTCTTGACTAACTTTAAGTGGACCCCAGGGGCAAAAGTAAAATGACGAATAACATCAAATGTCTTTAAACTAAGCTTTAACTAGTAACCTGCAGTGACAGGTAAGCTAGCAATACAACTGTAGACAGCTCATCTTCAAAAATGACAGTCACAGAAAGGTGTTCTTGTAAACCTACCTGTACTTTAATTTAATTAAAACAGCTTAATTTCAATGGGAAGTCTTTAGTATAGGCTTTATCAGTGACAGCCTTCAAGGTCTGGACATATCTTTTTTTTTTTCATTTTTTTTTTTCATGCCATTTAAAATAGTTTTTCAGTATGGCAAGGGGTGTAACATTTCCGTCACACGCTGGAGGCATTCGGCCAATCACAACGCAATGGATAGCTGGTCAATCAGAGCATACCTCGCTTTTCAGACTGATGAGCTTTGTAAAAAACGATGTGTTTCCGAAAGGCAGGGCATAGATGAGAAACAATAATGTACAGTATGTGGAAAATAATGTGTTTTTTGAACCTTAAACCGCATAAACACATTTCATTACACCAAATACACAAAATAATGTTTTTTTTTTTTTTTTTTTTGCAACATCATATGACCCCTTTAAAAGGGCTGAGGTTTGATGTTGTTGAATGTTCCCTCATCTATTTCACAGACACACCCATGGATCACACCAATGTTAATAGTGGCTGTCTGAAATATATTGTTCAGCATTCAGTGCTAATGCCTTGAGAGCAGGTATTAGCTTGGCTGATGTATATTTGTGGTATAGACTAATATCAATATTTTGAGCTATACATAATTTATACTGTGCGCTAAAATTAAGTGGACATTTTATAGCACAATATTTACTTACTAAAAATATTTAAAAACTTACATTTTGGAAATGACACAAGGAGGAACAAATACATCTGTTAATCTGCCAAGAGTCATTAATACTGGATATTTGTCCCTTTTGAAATAACTTATTTCTTTTTAGGTTATTCTGTTCAGACTGTACAAAAGTGCTTTGCACACACTTTTCAGGGCTTCGTAATAATCATATGTTTAAAGGCTTCATGGAAACACAAAGGAGGGGGGGGGGATTCAAAGTGGGTTTCCATAGAAACAGTTTTATCGCCACCAGAAAACTGGAGAGTCTTGGGATTCAGTACTTCCACTGTTCATCAGTTATTAACATTGTATTTAACTCTTTGTACAGTAGGATGAAGATTTTTGTTATGTGATTACGTTTAATATATCTAAAGCCAAATTACCAAGTCTTGGAGGAAGATAATTAAAAAAACTGGAAAAAGAGTAGTTGAGACTTTCTGTGGATTGTTGACCAAATGGCAGTGAATAGCACTAATATAATATGCGAACATGTACAGTAGCCAGTATAATTACTGGCATGTTTTTAGTCACCAAGTTTTTTTTTTGTTTTGTTTTTTTTTGATAGCATTGTTAAATCAAAACCTCATATTGCTGGCCAACCATAGTGATATGTCCATTTCCAAACAACCAACAGGACAAACAGGATATTCCAAAATAAAACTTATACTTAACAAATAGAATATGATTTTAAAAACCGATAACCACTTAAAAAGAGCTTTAAAAAGATTTTCAAATTGCTTTTTATCCTATAGGATACACACTGACACCATACTGGTTTTACCAACCTTGCCAAACAGCATGTTTACAATTATACTTCATTGCTGATCAATATAACACAATCAATTATGTGCACTCAAAGGCCATTGAGATACCCCATGCCTTCTATTATATCAACTCGCCTTAACAGGATGTGGTATCTTTCTAAATGAATAAATAGTGCAATGTCCCATTTTCTTGTGCATGCACTGTTTTTAAAGGAATAATTCACCCCAAAATCAAACAAAGTTTGTTTCCTTATCAGAACAGATTTGGAAAAATATAACATTTGCTCACCAATGGATCCTCAGGTTGTCGTCAGAATGAAAGTGCAAACAGCTGATAAAATCTAGCATACTGGCTGTTTATTAGTATTTATAAAGCACACATTAATGCTTTATTCTGCATGACCATGAATTAGACCAATACTTAAAATCAAAAAAAAAAAAAAAAACTACCTTACTAACTATTAAAAAAAGCAGCAAATTAGGAGTTTATTGAGGCAAAAGTCATAGTTTATAGTGAGAATCCACAAAATGTGTCTCCTGATTCAGGCGAGATGACTTTCAATTTAAATTTGAAGTTAAAAACTGTTGAAGTTAAATACATATTTGGTTATTACAAACATACAGCTGTCTGCTTCACAAAATGTTAATTGATGGACTGGAGTGGTGTGGATTACTTGTGGATTACTGTGATGTTTTATCTGATGTTTGAATGCTCAATCTGACGGCACCCATTCACTGCAGAGCATCCACTGACAAGCAAGTGATGTAATGCTACATTTTTCCAAATCTGTTCTGATGAAGAAATAAAATCATCTACATCTTGGATAGCTTGAGGGTGAGTACATTTCCAGCCAATTATAAAACTATTCAGAGGACATACTTAACATCAAAATGCACTTTTAACTGCAACCCAGGCTAAAGACAATGTAAGATTAAAAATAGCAGATGAGATAACTTACCGGTCGTTTCAACAATACCCTCCAAAATCACGACTATTTCGAACTGTTCAGTCTGCATGGATCGCTGTGAGAGCTCATAGAAGGGGCTCTTGGTGTCAATCACATGACAGATTGTGAGTGGTGACACAAGAAAGAGTTGGTCCGCTCCGGTGCTAAAGCCCACATCCAGCTCCAGCTGATCCAGGGGGAGGAACTCACCCTCGGGCGTCTGTCGGGACTGCAGGAGCGAAAAGAGCGGAGATGGGGCGTAAAAATGGCTTTAGACACTCTATGGTGAATTGAGCTGTGAGGATAGACAGCCAGGCATCAAAGGACAGACAGGTAGGACATCAAATAAAAGCTCAATGTATAAAATAAAGAACTGCTATTTTTAAATTAATCACAAGTTACCAAGACACTATGCAGCAAGACTTCATGTTATTGTATAAAATTTTGGCAGCATTTCTGGCCAGCATACTTAAATATAGGCCTGCACAGAATCAAGGCAGCCGTTGGGCTTGAGAACCTATTTTCTGATTAACTATGCTGTTACAATTGACATATTTAACATTTAAATGAATAAGGTTCTTTCTCACTCGCTTTTAACTATTTTTAATGAAAAGAGACATTGTCATGATGCACAGCCAAGTATTATCTAAGTCTGTCAATGAACAACAGAGATCAGGGTAACACTTTCCATTACAGTGCCCATGTTACAGGTATTTCACTATTTCACATATTCAATAGTAATATCATTAACAAAGTTTAGCAGCTGTAGAAAGCAATAGTAGGTATGGAATTTTTTTTTTTTTTTTTTTTTTTTTTTTTAATATATGTCCCCCCAAAATTGAAATATGACATAATTTACTCACACTCATGTTGTTCCAAACCTGTATGACTGTTTTCCCTTTATGGAACAAAATAGTTATTTTGTAGAATGTTATTAACCAAACAGTTTTGGTTCCTATTGACTTCCATAATATAGACTTCCACACACACACACACAAAATGGAAGACAATGGATACCAAAACTCTTTGATTACCAACATTCTTCAAAATATTTTTTGTTAAGTTCCACAGAAAATAGGCACTATTATCTTTTTTTAGAGAAGCTTTACAGCTGATTTGTATTCGTTTCATAACTGAAGAACTTTACAACATTAATACTATTATTTTCTTGCTTATTACTGTGAAGTTGCATTCAAACATTCTGTATTGGATAAATAAATCAACTTGACAGGTTTAGAACATCATGAGGGTGATTAAATGAGGGGGGTGGACTATCCCTTTAATATTTGTTTCACCAATACTAATATAAATAAGTATGAAAACAAAAGATTTGTTACATTGTCCATGTTAGACCTATTAGTGCATGTGTAAACTAAACTCTCATCCTAACCATACAGTAGGTACATGCAGTTAATTAATATTACTCAGTACTTAAATGTATAATTACACTGTAACAAGGACACTGTAAAATAAAATGTAACCCATAAACTCTATAGGTGGACAAAAGGCAGACCCTTACCTTGAGTAATTTACACCGAATCTGGGCTGAAACCATGTGGCTATTGCGCAGATTTCCCACCCTGAACATCAGCGTAAGTTTACCGTCACGCATGGAGATGGCTGCGTTTTCACTAAACATCAGTGTCTCTGCCCTCTTCTTGGGTTGAGACATCTTAATAAACATACAGCCTATTAAAAAGGCATCCACTATGGAGCCCAAGATGGACTGAAACAGGAAGAGAATGATTCCTTCTGGACATTTATCAGTGATGTATCTGTGGCCATATCCTATAGTGGCCTCTGTCTCAATAAAGAAGAGGAAAGCAGAGGGAAAGTTATAGACGTTGGCCACGCATGGTGTGTACTTCTCATCATGGGTTCGGTACAGGTCCCCTCTGATGTATGCGATGACCCACCACATCGAAGCCATGAATAACCAGGCTACTGTGTATGTGAGGATGAAGATGAAGAGGTTCCATCGCCATTTGAGGTCTACTAAAGTTGTGAATAAGTCTGAGAGATATCTGCTGGTCTCTCCACCCAGGTTTCCATGCTGGACGTTGCATCGTCCATTCTTGTCGACAAACCGCTGTCGTTTCCTCCTCTTGTCTTTCTGATGGCTGGAAGATGTGGTGGTCACTACCTGATAGTCGCTTCCAAATTTCTTACGAAGAGCAGACATTTTATCCTGCAGAGACAGAAGTGAAGCTAACTTGACTGTCTGATATTTTTGCAGTGTATTAGATCTGTCATGACCTTTTCACTGGATGAAGATGTTATAAGTAAAAACAAAAGCATAAAAAAGACCAATGCTGTTTGTCACTTGAATAAGTTGTCACATAGGCTTTATCTCAATAATTACTGTAGCAACTTTTGACTCAGAACTCTAAGAATAATTCCTAAATAATTACATTTATGTAATTGCTGGTGGTTAAACAAGTGAACACAAAACACACTGGCTACATTTCAACAAAGGTCAACATTACAATGTAGATATTAACTGAAAGACTGATATGTCAGTTATAGTACTATTATTTTGTTGAATAATTAGAATTTCTCCAATACAGTAGCTTTATAGGTTACATTTCATTTTAAGATGTCCCTGATATAGTGTAAACACACAAATAAGCAGTGCAAAATATTACATAACAAACTGTACTTACTTAAGGTTTAGGGTCAGGTTTGAGATTAGTTGCTTTTAATTATGCATAATTTACAGTTTTTACTATAGTAAGTATGAGCAATGAGAACACTGTATAATAAACTGTTACAGTTTTACATTTTGTTTGCTTTTTCCTCATTGGCTGTTTTATTAATTTCCTTTGCTTAGTAATTACTTTATTGTGTACATTTTGCTGTAACACCATTATGATTTTGTGGAAGATAGCTTTTGTGCTTAAGATAAAGTGAGAGTTAAAGTGTTAATGGACAGCAGATTCTATGGTTATAGCTGTAATTAACGTACTGTATCTTGGCAAGTATGTTCAATAGCTTTTTTATTATTTATTTATTTATTTATTTATTTATTTATTTATTGTAGTCAACACATATTGACTTCAAAACTAAACCCGCAGTACCCTGAGAAATGGTCAGCATAGATTGTGACAAAAGCCCCGGTTTTATGAAAATATGAAGAATAAGAGGAGAAGAAGAGAAGACAATAATCTTACCTATATTTCACCATACGGGGATGTTTTCCTCTGTTCTCATTACCTGCGTTCTGTCATTTCAGACTAAAGCGTAGTTTAAGGGGAAACAATAGTTTATTTATTTTCTGAAACGGTGTAACGATACATGTTTCCTCGTTGGGGCTGAAAGCAGAGACGCAGGAAACTCTCCACAGGCGCTGTCCAGCAGCTCGGGTGCTGAAACACACGGTATGTCTTCACGCATCTGTTCATTCGTGTTTCACAAACCCTAGCTCAAAGTTGTGGATGATTTTCGTCAGTCTCATCACAGATGAACACAGTCCGAACAAAGATGAGCGAATCCTTCCGTCCAGCGATTTGCACAACAACTGATGGGTTCAACAACTAGTCTAGATGCTTTCTCAACACCTGGAAGGTTTTTTTTCACCTCTGTCTGCTCGGCTGCAGAACATACGCAACTTAACAAGATTACGTTGCTCGGAGCCTTTGTGTTAAAGCCAAACTGATGGTTATCAGTTCCTCCGGACGAGCCTCAGACAGTTAGATTTACAGTATGTTTCCTTCCGAAACCCAATGCTCACCCGTTCCAGCGTTATCGAGCTTGTTTCAAGGAAATCAAACAAAAATTCCATTCATTTCATCTAGGTCGTGTCCTTCGGACTCTCAGAGTGAGTGTGCGAGGCAGCCCTTTGTCTCTTCAGTTCTCCTGAGCGCTGAGCATTTCTCTCGCCGCGTCTGAAGCTCCTCACAGGATACTGAGGTGTGTATCATTCATCAATAGAGGGCGGAACTTCACAATCACAATTCACGTTTGTTGGCTAAGGGAGTTATACTCACCAGGAATTTGACTGCAGGGTTATATCTCAAACAATCAATGTACCGCACACATTAGTACATTTATTAATATAGAAAATACAATAAAATACACAACACTGCATACAGTACAATAGGATACAGTTCGCATATACTGTTGTAAATAATGCAATAAACATAATTACTAACTTAGTCAACATGAATTCAAAATAGACCCTTTTTTAATACATGTTCCTGATCTTTGTGTATAATTAATCAGCATGTTATAGAGATCGTTTTAACTAAGTCTGGCTTCCCCTCTTTGCGCAGCAAATTATTGTTTCTGGTTACACAACAAAGCAAACACAGTAAGGTCCAAAACCTTTGAGTCAGATAGAAAATATTTGATTTACTGTCTGTTGTCAAATTGCTATAATCTTTCTTTTGTCAAGATCAAACACCTTGTTGTATGTGTGTGTATCTATTTATAACTTGTTTGGATGTCAAATGTAATTTACCCATCAAAGAAGAGTGATGACCAGCCACCTGCCTGACATATCGCTGTAGTCTACCTGCCTAATTTGATTTGTGTTGACAGTCTGATTTACTGAGGCCTTGGGAGGATATAGATGCACATTGAAAATTCTCAACACTTTCTCTAAACAGAAAAGCTCTTTGGATTGTACCTAAGTGAGATAGTCAGCTGAAGAAATGTATTCTAGAAGTGAGTCATTTGCAAGTTAGTGTTGTGAAGGCATAAATAATATTGTCCATACATCATTCTAATTTATCAAGGCAGTAATAGCATTTTTACACTCTAAAGCTGCTCTCTCTCTCTCTCTCTCTCTCTCTCTCTCTCTCTCTCTCTCTGTTGGAAGTGTGTGTGTGTGTGTGTGTGTGTGTGTGTGTGTGTGTGTTGTGGGTGTGTGTGTGTGTGTGTGTGTGTGTGTGTGTGTGTGTGTGTTATTATGCGTGTAAGCATGAAAATTTAAATGGCTTGTGTCACAAATCAAAACAAATTTTCCATTCCACTACACCTAGAAAAATGAGCAGCTCCTCCCATCATTCAAGGTTAAATAGATTATTGATCTGTGCTTGTTAAAGCAAGACAGTTTCCTTTAAAACCACTGAAACTGACTCAGAGATTTAAAGGAGAAGCTACTGGAAATAGTAATAACAGTAAATAATATCAGTGTTGTCTTTAGATCAAAGAGCTCACAAAGATAAAGAATGATTTCTCTGATTTTCTCTCTCTCTCTCTCTCTCTCTCTCTCTCTCTCTCTCTCTCTCTTTCTCTCTTTAGATTCAGAATAAAGAAGCCTCACTGACATGCCGTTTTTGTTGTTGTTGTTGTTTTGTTGTTGTTGTTGTTTTCACAGAAACATTATCACAAAGGTTATTTTTCAGTAACTAGAAGGTTTTGAGTCAAAAGTTGAATTACTCAAATGCCAGTTTTCTCTAGAAATGTTTCAGTATTAAACTATTAAAACACCAAAATGGTCTTTCCCTTTGGCACAGCCTGACCTGCATTTCGCTCAGAATGCCCCTTTTTGTTTCACCTTGCCCTTTTGTATTTTGTCTTTGTCTCTCGCCGCCACAGTATGCATTTATTTTGTATATTTGAATGGTAATTTAAGCGACAAAATATGATGACATAACTTTTCAAACTGCTGTTACAAAACTGAATAATTTGCCCACCTTAGCAACAATATATGGCTCCTTCAGTATACAAATAATGGATCGTATTCATAGCATTGTAGGAAAACCAGCCTGCTGAAATATCAGTTTTTTAAATCAGATTGTTTATTGTCTGTTGACATATCACACTTTTCCCAGAGTGTTTATGTATAGACATGTTCCAAGCCAGTTTAGCAAATTTTCTCAGTCTGCCCTTGAATGGATCAGTATCAGTACAGAAGACAGCAGGAACAATTCTTCACCACATTCTTATTAAAAAAAAAAAAAAAAAAAAAAAAAAAAAAAAAACGGGTGTCTGCAATTAAAAAATGTTCATACTTTTGAATGTGATGAAAAAAGTTGCCACATCATTTATCACAAGAGCTGTCCACTTGCACCACGATTAACATTTAACGACTGTTGCATTATTTAATGGGATAATTTCAAGGAATATTTTGATTTCAGTTATATACAGATATATCCAATTAGTATTCAGATTCTCCTGGCCTTTTCCTTTCATTCAGAGATAACGAACTTTCCCATGGCCAGTCTTCTAAATCTTAAATATGGCGAGTTGTCAGATAAGAAGAGCAGCAGCTTCAGGGTACAGAAGCGTTAGTGGTTATTAATGAGTTCCGGGTGAGAGCGGGTCAGTGTAACGGCTGCTCTTCCATTCCTTAATGAGCACAAGAGGTTCTGTTTGTCCTGAGTCTCTGCTATTGGTAGACTCTAAACAAAAGAAATTCACACCAGTGTTGGAGCAATTTAAGATCAGAGTCGAGTCTGATGCCAGCAAGGTATTTCTGAGCTCCAGAGAGAAAAAAAAAGCAGAGTGACACATAGAGCATTAGCTATTGTTTTTCGTAAACAAGCTTTGCTCCAGAGCTTTGTGAACTACGCAAATGTACAAAATTCATTCTTGTCAGATTGCACAGGCTGTTTCAAAATGTAGCCTTTACATTATGAAGTAATATTATTTTGTAATAATATTCAAAGTGTCATTAAGATAAGTCTCATTTATCTGTATTATAATCATTTATCCATAAATATATCCATATTCTCAAAACAGATACATTTTTTTAATAAAGTCAAACTCCAAGTAATCCATGTAAAAATCAAACTCCAAGTAATCCATGTAAAAATGCATCAAATGGACGCGTTTGACCACTGTTTCAGAGTTTCATAATTTTAACAGTAAAACCCTGTTAATTGGTTAACGGTAAGTTCCCTTGTTCTATACAATGAACAACTGTATTATATCTTCTGGGACATTTAATGTAATTTTACAGTAAAATACTGTTAAATGTTTTTGGAAGTAAAAAAAAAAAGAACAATACAACTTTTCATTTACAGTGAATTATTGACATTAAATTGACATTCCCTGAATTCTCTGTGCGACAGATGATATTTGACGATTGAAATTAAATAACCTTTCCTTTCTTCTCTTATTATTTTTATTATTATTATTTTATCAGTTTTGTACATTAGGTTTTTATGTTACATTTTATGTTGTTAAATTAATGTTTATTGCATTAATTTAGTTTCATTTGTGTGTTACCATGGTGTTTTGTATTTGTGTGTATGACTGTGCATCATCTATCCATTAGTATTAAACCTCAGCCTCAGCCTGTGGAAAAGCAATTTGTGATGATTCATCATGTAATTATTATTTTTTCTTTAACACCTGTGTTTTTAAGGTGATCGTTAGTATATTACAAAGATAAATACAAAAAAAAAAGAGTAATTTGGCACATTAACATTATTGCAGTTAATGAAATAGCCTTTATAGTTTTAACTGTAAATGGTAAAGTTCTGGAAACCACGGTTGCTTTTATTGTTGTTGTTTCATGGATTTTAAGTAGTAGTAGACTTAAGGGCAGCCCAGTAGGGTTGGGAACAGACCATGTTTGCATTTTTATCATTCTAATTATATGACCAGCACCTGTATATATATATATATATATATATATATATATATATATATATATATATATATATATATATAATTATTATATATATATATATATATATATATATATATACATACAGGTGCTGGTCATATAATTAGCATATCATCAAAAAGTTGATTTATTTCACTAATTCCATTCAAAAAGTGAAACTTGTATATTACATTCATTCATTACACACAGACTGATATATTTCAAATGTTTTATTCTTTTAATTTGGATGATTATAACTGACAACTAAGAAAAATCCCAATTCAGTATCTCAGAAAATTAGAATATTGTGAAAAGGTTCAATATTGAAGACACCTGGTGCCACACTCTAATCAGCTAATTAACTCAAAACACCTGCAAAGGCCTTTAAATGGTCTCTCATTCTAGTTCTGTAGGCTACACAATCATGGGGAAGACTGCTGACTTGACAGTTGTCCAAAAGACGACCATTGACACCTTGCACAAGGAGGGCAAGACACAAAAGTTTATAGCAAAAGAGACTGGCTGTTCACAGAGCTCTGTGTCCAAGCACATTAATAGAGAGGCGAAGGGAAGGAAAAGATGTGGTAGAAAAAAGTGTACAAGCAATAGGGATAACCGCACCCTGGAGAGGATTGTGAAACAAAACCCATTTAAAAATGTGGGGGAGATTCACAAAGAGTGGACTGCAGCTGGAGTCGGTGCTTCAAGAACCACTACGCACAGACGTATGCAAGACATGGGTTCCAGCTGTTGCATTCCTTGTGTCAAGCCACTCTTGAACAACAGACAGCGTCAGAAGCATCTTGCTTCAAAAAGGACTGGACTGCTGCTGAGTGGTCCAAAGTTATGTTCTCTGATGAAATGAAATTTTACATTTCCTTTGGATATCAGGGTCCCAGAGTCTGGAGGAAGAGAGGAGAGGCACACAATCCACGTTGCTTGAGGTCCAGTGTAAAGTTTCCACAGTCAGTAATGGTTTGGGGTGCCATGTCATCTGCTAGTGTTGGTCCACTGTGTTTTCTGAGGTCCAAGGTCAACACAGCCGTATACCAGGAAGTTTTAGAGCACTTCATGCATCCTGCTGCTGACCAACTTTATGGAGATGCAGATTTAATTTTCCAATAGGACTTGGCACCTGCACACAGTGCCAAAGCTACCAGTACCAGGTTTAAGGACCATGGTATCCCTGTTCTTAATTGGCCAGCAAACTCGCCTGACCTTAACCCCATAGAAAATCTATGGGGTATTGTGAAGAGGAAGATGTGATATGCCAGACCCAAGAATGCAGAAGAGCTGAAGGCCACTATCAGAGCAACCTGGGCTCTCATAACACCTGAGCAGTGCCCACAGACTGATCGACTCCATGCCACGCCACATTGCTGCAGTAATTCAGGCAAAAGGAGCCCCAACTAAGTATTGAGTGCTGTACATGCTCATACTTTTCATGTTCATACTTTTCAGTTGGCCAAGATTTCTAAAAAACCTTTCTTTGTATTGGTCTTAAGTAATATTCTAATTTTCTGAGATACTGAATTTGGGATTTTCCTTCGTTGTCAGTTATAATCATCAAAATTAAAAGAAATAAGCATTTGAAATATATCAGTCTGTGTGTAATGAATGAATATAATATACAAGTTTCACTTTTTGATTGGAATTAGTGAAATAAATCAACTTTTTGATGATATTGTAATTATATGACCAACACCTGTATATATATATATATATATATATATATATATATATATATATATATATATATATATATATATATATATATATATATATATATATATAATTTCTAGCTACTTTGTGGCAATGCGTCATACACAGCACACACACACACACACACACACACACACACACACACATACATTCACTCACTCAAAGTAAAACAAACACATCACATTTCCTGGCAAGGCCTCCCATTTTATCTTGATCTTTGTAATGCTCAAAAACAGTCAGTTACAAATGTAATTTAACCGCTCTTATCTCTGAGATTCGCTCTTAAGTGGTGCATAAGGGCAGTCTGAACTGGAGCAGTCCCCTCTGAGCTCGGCAGCATATGGCGAGGAGCATCTTGCTATTTATGGCCAGCCTCCTGCAGGAGCTGTGACAAGGGACTCTTCCAGCACAGCTCCAGCAGAACAATTATTTTAATTGTGCAGATTATCTCCCATCAGCGAGGAGCAATTAATGCATTTTAAACTTGCACTGTTAACACAGCAGCCAAAAAAATCTTCCAGAGATGAGGGGGTGCAGTGGGTGAAGAATGGTTTTGCAGTACAGACAAGCTTTGTAGATTATATATTAGATTCTGTCAGAAATATGTTATGAAGTAATTGTCAGACAAGAAAAGATCATTAAATAAAGACACATTGATTTAGCTAAACAATAAAACAAAAATAGAACTGGTGCTTGTGGAAAACTGCACCACAATGTGCCACAATGCTAAACAGGTGTTCTTAAGATGTGGTCACATTAGTGAAATTTTGCATGCAAAAACAGGTCCAGTGTCTATTGTCATTAGTGTAACAATGTATGAAGCACAGCGCATGCATAAGTCACTTTCCGCTGGTCAGTGTGGTGAATTAGCATGACCAACTTGAACATAAACTAAATCTGCATCTGTAACTTTTCCTTCCTCACACAAAACTCCTGATTGCTCAGATTCCTATTGGCATGACTGGATTTCTCCTACAAAATGTTGCAGAACAATGGTAAATGTGACTATACCTTTAGTGGTTGGAGGTCACTCAAGTCTATCTGATATTCTAATTTCTAGATATGCTTTGATTCACTTCATGTATAAGGAAATGTTTCACTCACCAGGAAAAGCAACTAAACACTTCACTTGTCAAGCCATATAATTTGAGGGATCATTTATGTCAGTAGCAAACACCACTAATTAGGTCTCTATCACTCTGGGGCAGAACACTCTGATTGGCTACTCCAGTTCTATTTATTTCTGTATTCGGTTTGCCACCCCATTTCTATTTATTTCCAATCTTTGACAAATCCTATCAGAGCAATGACCCCTTATACTTCCTTCCTAAAACTGATACTCTGCTCTCCAGAGAGCAGGGAAAAAGATTTGTGTAACCCATTTCATAAAAATAGTCGGGTTAAGGGCTGATGGGGGATCTTGTATTTATCTTATTAATATAATCAGCAAGGAATGGGGACACAAAATGACTGAGTTCAATTCTCTCGCAGCACTTCCATGCAGGGTCACTCAGCCAATCACTCCAGACAATCATCCTCTCGTTTCCCACCATGTGCCTTAATCACTCTCATCAGAGTTATTGCATGAGGTTGTTTGCCTCCATTGTGAGCTCAGGGAAGGTCTATTAGAGTCTATTTTCTTTAGTGCCTCTCAAAGCCTGGTGGGGTATTGTGGGACTAGCTATTTCTCAGATATTGGAATCTGTTGTTCTGTTGTGAATGTATTGATTACCAATAACAGGTTTCTGTGTCCCAATTTCTCATCTTAATGCTGTAGAAAGCCCATTAACGATCTTGTTTGAACCTTTATTGACTGTTTTGTTGATACCCTATCTAAATATATTAAAATTTTGCAGTCTTGAAACCAATTAAATGATCAGACTATTTTCTCAGACACCTGTTAGTGAGTAAAAGACACTGCATCCATAGCAAATTATTTTTGGGTAGAAAACTTCCCCATGTTGCAGATTCATTCATGGAGTTGTGTGAACAAACCATGCCATTACAGTGCAGTTACGGTGTTTACATGTCTGTTTATTGCGATTAATCTGATCTATGTATTGCGGTTACATAAGGTAAAGTTTAATTACAATATTGCCTAAATCTCACTATAATCACATTATGATGGTGCTTGTAAACATATTCATTGCAATGTGGCCAACCAGTGTCAGTTGCATCACTTAAATCAGATGAACGCTTCAGAATCTCACTGGAAGTAGTAAGTCATCCAGATTCTTTTTGGCTACTATATACAGTAGTAGAGTGTTCGATATAGAGAGTTCGAATGCAGTCCAAAATTCAGTAGAAGTGTAACATGGCTTATTTTTCTGTTTTTACATTGCACAGCATTCACTATAGCACCCAGGGGGAATTCACTAAGAACAAATTTGTGCTCACTGTCATTTATTTCCCATCTTTCAGTTCTAAATATGTGAGGTTGTTGAATACATCAGATTAACACCCTCTGGCATACGTTACTTAGACTGTACAGCATCATCATTTTATAAACTTTTAGATTTTGCTATTATATATAAACATTTTTAGCCACATTTTTAATTAAATTACATACCGTCTGGCTCCATTCTGGTTTGACAAATCAGTTCCTGATGGTTAAACATCAAACCAACCCCCACCCAAAAGAAAAATCCAATATGAAAATACCTGGCTAGGAAAACACTGCATGAGGAAATGGCTCAGCAGTCTTCATGAAATTCAAAGTGGGCTACTCTTGGAGTAACAGCCACACTGTGGTCCCTATCCACAGCTGTTATTCTGCTTTTAGTGAGCAGTTTGTCTATCACAGTGCCCAAAGAACCAATGATGTTTGGTGTTTTTGGTAGACTGTGAACTGATACACTCTGTGTGACAGTATTATATTCATTCAGAGTACACAGAAATGGTAGTGCTCATTTTAAGAATGAGTCTCATTTTCATATTGGAACAAGGGTATGATTTTGCCACAGTGAGGATTTAGAGAAAGTGTCCAGCTGTAATCCCACTGTCGCTCAGGATCTGCCCTTCCCATAAGACTCACGCTTGTAACACCCACTAATTAAAATTATTTTGTTCTCTGGAGTAACCGAACCACAAGCCCCCACCCCAATTAAGAGCAGCAACATTTCTGAGATCAGCGGGAGAGACTGACCTGCCTGGGTTTCTTTTACAATCATCTCAAATTTATGAAACCACAATACCTAAGGGAGATACACACACAGACGCACACACACAAATAAATCACAAAATGTTCAGATGCTGTATTTTTAATCATGTCTCCCTCTGCCTTTCACTGTCTCTCTCTCTGGAGAAATAATCTCCAGCAGTTATTTTGCAGTGTTATTTAAAGAAACACAAAACATGTCTAAACATGAAGCAAACAGTCTGATTTAGAGAGGAGGTCTGTCAGTTTGTCTGCTGATCTCACCTACTTAATATGTTTTAGATGTCACATCGGGTCACATCTGACACCAACTGGCAACTTCAGAAAAGGAAAATATAGGATAATCAAAGATGTTTTTTATAGAATTTTTTTTTTTTTATTATTATATGTAAGCGACACCCGTGTGTGTGTGTGTGTGTGTTTGTGTGTGTGTAAGTACATGCAGTATGTACTGTAGTACATATGAAAATGCATATTTTTCAGTTGAAGAGAACTTATACAATTAATATGGGCTGCTTTTGGTGCTTCACACTTCATTGGTCATTTTGTGTTTCAAGAATGAGGTCCAAGGTTAAGAATACGCTACATAAATGTAAAATGTTTTTTTATATATATATTTAACAACATACCTACAATAGTGAAAGATGATTTCCCTTTTTGATCACATCTTCCCTCAGGTAGATGGCATGTTTTCTTGCTTGGCTGGATGTTGAAAACATGCCATCTACCTCATGAAAGACCGGTTCTGTCAACTCGCTCCCTATTGAACAATGAATACTTAAAATCCTGCTTATTACTTAAAGCCCTGGGCCCTGTTCCCCAAAACGTTCTTATCGCTAAGTAGTTCTTAACCTATTCCTTAACCTCTCTCTTAACGTTATGGCACGATTCCTGACACGTTCGTACGCTAAGTATATCTTCTGTAAGTCACACTTTTGTAAGGTTGGTCTGGGCCATTCGTAAGCTCTCTCTTAGCGTTGTTTGAGCTCAAGATGCTAGTCGCCACCACTGTGCAGCAGTCTTTAGAAATCAGCGCAGCGCAGTACAAGTCAAACTATGGTGTGTTGACAATGTTGTGGCTCAACAATGATTTTATGTTATGGACATTTTAAGACTAATAATAAAATATGTTCGCAATGGATACAGGCCTGTTTATGAAGTTGACTTTATTTGGTATCAGAACTAATATGGTGGTAATTAGCCTAGGCTATTTCGTACTGTCATTAAAGCGTTTAAATTGGCAATCATTTTTGATAATTAAAATCTGGCAAACAATTTGGCTCTAAATGGCTAAGATCTATAAATGGGTAAGCATGGTGGTGTCCAGTAAGCGACCAACTATGGCAGCGATCCATCATGTCTTTGTAT
Organism: Cyprinus carpio; assembly: GCF_018340385.1. Taxonomy (NCBI): domain Eukaryota; kingdom Metazoa; phylum Chordata; class Actinopteri; order Cypriniformes; family Cyprinidae; genus Cyprinus; species Cyprinus carpio. The sequence continues at coordinate 1,416,976 of NC_056580.1, forward strand.
TGAATCAAAGACGGCGCCGGCCGCGGAGCCGTGTATTCCATGGCGGAATTTTGCTTTAAGCCCTGAAGTCCAGCTGCTTGCAGCGCTAAGGTTTTTTGCTACAGGGAGCTTCATCGAGGTCGTGGGAGAGGGCTACGGCCTAAGCAAGACCTCGGTGTGGAAGTGCGTCCACACTGTCACCAACGCCCTTCTGCGCCATGCCGGGGATTACATCCGGGGAATTCTGATTGTAAAGTACCTTACCATTAATATAAAAGTGTATTACATAATTTTTAGAAGTCGTTAACCCCATGTCAAGGAGTGGCACAAGTGGCACAACGGGATAAGGAGGGTGGGTGATTAGCGAGGGATACCCGGTTCGTCTACACGTCACAACATACCGTGTGAACATATTACTGACGATTTAATAATTTAATTAATAGTCTATATTTTATGGATAACTTAAACTATGTTAAAATAAATGTTACTGGAATAATTTGAGGAATGTTTCATTTGCATAGAACGTGTTGTCTTTCTTAACGCCGTAATGCACATTTCGCGTGAAGTGGAAAATCGATTCCTGAGCAATCGATGCCAACTTATTCAGCACCTTCACTTGGGACAGCACCTTTGTAACGTCGAACGTAAGAGGCAGCGTGTAAGAAGCTTCCTAAGGGACACTTCGGGGAACACACTTAGGAACATAAACAACTTTGGTAAGATATATCTTTCGAGTCTTCTTAGCGCGCTAAGAGTGAGCGTTATCGGGGAACCAGGCCCTGAACGGTTTAGCTCCTCAATAGCTGAGTGAGCTCATATCACATTATAGTCCTTCACGTCCACTGCAATCTCAAGACTCTGGCCATTTGATAATACTTAGAATATCAAAATCAAATGCAGGTGGCAAATCCTTTTACTATTAAGCGCCCAAACTCTGGAATAATCTACCTAGCAATGTTCAGGAGAAAGACACACTCTGTCAGTTTAAATCTTGATTAAATAACCATCTCTTTAACTTGGCATACACATAATACACTGTCGCATTTCTATAATTCAAATCCACTAAATGATTGTTAAGCTGATTGTTATGGCATCTACAGTAATATTAGTCTCTTTCATTCATTCATTCTGAAGTCACCATAGCCATACAGATCCAGTCTGTATCCAGATCAGATGGTCACTGTAGCCACCCAGATCCAGTCGATATCCAGACCAGATGGAAGGTATGTCAACTGCTGAATGTCGGCAGAGATCATGTAAACTAGATGCGCCCCAAAGATAGATCCCCTGTGAAGACCTCGTCACCTCAAGGTGACTTGAGTTGGAGAGATGGCATTGCTAGATAGCGAACGTTAGCTTAAATAGTTTAAATAGTGTTTAGTTGTAATCGTTTCAATGGACACTTTGTGTCTGGATATTCTCCTGGAATTAACAGGCTCAGCATATAAAATTATATGTTGTTAAATAACATGGAACTGTATGTCAATGCCGCTTTCATCATTTATGGTGTTGCAATTATTTTGTTTCTCAGTTTCTGAAAACAACAAGGCAGGACAGGTTTCTGTGAGGGTCTCAAGTCTCTACCTATATATACCATAACATCAAATGACGTTTCCCCGGACGTTTACGAGCTGGCTAATCTTAATGCAGAAGTTCTAGAGAATGCACCGTGCATATAGTCCATTGCCGGTAGTGAGAGTCCTGCTTGCTGTGAAGCAGGAGCGACCAGCCAGCAGAGGATGCTGCTTATTCTTAAAGTTTTCATCGAATGGCTGTGTTCACAAATCAAACATTTGTCCAAAAAGAATGATTAATTTTCTGTTTAGAGTTTGTTATTCAAAATGGTCCAGGTGGTCACACGGCAAGTGCCTTAAATACGGAACAAACTGATTTCTGTATGGCTTTCATATACGGAACTCTTCTTTAATGCCTTAATCATGGGACAATTCCATATCATGGAAACAGTTAGGAAGATTAATAAGATTGTCCATCTATTGAGATGATCTCATGAACAAATAGTTTTGTGTGTGTGTTTGTGTGTGTGTGTGTGTGTGTGTGTGTGAGAGAGAGAGAGAGAGAGAGAGAGAGACAGAGAGAGAGAGTGAGTATTTTTAACCATACAGCTTCTGGGTCTTAGGACTCAGGTCTATGTGTGCATCATGCAGCATTATGAATAATACATATAATGTTCATGTACTCTTGTGTAGTCAGATCTTTGAGCAGACTTTATAAGGTTTAATCTATACCAGAGTAGCTCAAATCTGTTCCTGGAGGGCCTTACCTTTGATTTTCTAGGGATCCTGAAGATCTTGATGATATTGCTCAAGTGTGTTTCATTAGGGTTGAACTCTGCAGGGCATTGGCCCACCAAGGCAAGATTTGAGAAACCCTGGTCTATACTTTTTTCTGGTCATAAAAACAAAATATTGATGTCACATTACATGTCATTCTAACAATCTTAAATTAAGATGGATCAGACTTCACACAGAACAGAAGGCAAAGTGCTATAAAACATATCCTCTGCAATAAATGGTATGCAAATATATCTAGCATTGCTCAATTAGAGTTTCAGAAATCCTGCTGATGATAACAGATATCCAACTGATTTGATTATGGACTATGGAATTAATTCTGAACCCTTAAAGTCGGTACAGAATGTTAAGAAGGATATTAAGGCCATGTCTCCATGGAGAAATGGTGTTAAGGCTGGATACTCATGGTTAAGAGGGGGGTAATGCTGGGCTTCCATGATGAAAATGTTTTGGCACAGGAGAATGTTGAACAGCATCAGATGAAAGAAATGTGTCTAAACAGCCTTCTGATTTTGATTTTGAGCTTTTGTGTGACGTTTGCCGTGTGTGTGTGTGTGTGAAAGAAAAAAAAAAAAAAAAAAAAAAAAAAAAAAAAAAAAAAAAAAAAAAAAAAAAAAAAAAGAGAGAGAGAGAGCTGTAACTGGTGTGTGTGCTCCAACAAGACATTAAAGTGAAATCATGTGGTAATAAATGAATATTGACTGTGGTCACTTTATCTCTACAGTGTATATAGCATTGTAGGTGTGTGTTATTGTTACTGAAAAGGCGTCCACCGTCCCTTTGTTCTGGAGCGTAACACTGCACCCTATGAGGATCTACAGAGGTTTACGATGATATCATCTATCTCTCTACATCAAATCTTCTCAGTTATTGGCCCCATGCAACAGTTTGAAGAATACAATTTTGAAAATGTGTGTCCCTTTTTAAACACTCAATAGCTTTTAGTTTATATACTATGCACAAAAGCGACACATGCCAAAAGTAGGGGGCGGGAGATGTTTTAGCTAACTCCCTATAAACACAAGAATTGGCCGAAAGCAGCTTTTTGTAAGTTTATCTGAATTACAGAATCACACAAATTACAGCTCAGTTTTGGTCAATCTCGCCTCATTTCCGAAACCACTTACTGTACAGTAGATAATAGGGGTGTAAAAAATATTCAAACTGAACTGAAAAACCACACTACACCACCCACGTCATGTACCACAACAACGTACCGAACAACCCCTGCCCAAAAAGTGAATCAAATCATAAATCAGCCCTAGTAGATAGACAATTTATGATATTCTGTGCTTATCATATCGATAACAAGATGATACATTACACAACAATGATTTATTAGAGTAAACAGTTGTATTATATCAATCTATTAAACATGAGGTCATTTCAGACTTAAAAAAAGAAAGTACAAACGGTTGACATTAAGACCAGTACAAAGTCACACATTTTCAGTTTTTATGAAGTTGAAAAGAAAATACAGAAAAGTACAGACTGTAACATGCATGCGATGATAATAATGTAGAATAGCTCGTATTATTAATTAATTGAGATATACTTTCATAAGACTGCTCTAAATTGTGTGCAGTTGTAATTCTTTTAAACTAAATTCATTTTTCGATTAAACATATGCATGTTAAAATTATTAAATAACTAAGAGACAGATAACAAATCCTTATACCCCCTATTCAAGAATTAATATGAATGTATTTTTTTTATACATTAAACAGACATTGATAGAACATTGACAGAAAATGGTGGATGCATTAGATGTGTACATACAGTAGCAATGCATAGAGTTAACCATATATTTTGAACATATTTTATATACACCAAACAGTATCACTCACAATTTTTCCTCTGAAGTTTTTGGATTTCATCTTAAAAAAATATTTGCTTTAATATGTACATTAATCCTCAAAAAAGCCTAGTTCATAATTTGCATGGTTGTGTCCAGGATGTTATCAAAATTAACTGTTGTTTAAAAAGAACACACAGTAATAGCTTAAATTAAGCAAAATTAATAAACAGCTGTATGAATGTCTGTTTTTTTTTTGGGGGGGGGGGTAACATTTTACATTGAAGTTCCATTAGATAATGTTAGTTAATATATGAATTAACATAAACGAACCATGAACAGTACATTTACTACAGTATTTATTAATCTTTGTTAATGTTAGTTAAAGGGGTCATATGATGCTGCTAAAAATAACATTATTTTGTGTATTTGGTGTAATGAAATGTGTTTATGCGGTTTAAGGTTAAAAAAACACATTATTTTCCACATACTGTACATCATTGTTTCTCCTCCCCGCCTTCTGAAATGCGTTGATTTTTTCAAAGCTGTGGGTGTGCTGTGAATGGCCAGCTATCCAGCGCGTTGTGATTGGACGAATGCCTCAAGCGTGTGACGGAAATGTTACACCTCTTAACATATTGTGATGCCTTGTCCGGCCGGAGTGACGAGATATAAACATAAAAATCATTATAAACGTATTAAACATGATTTCTAGTCGTGTCTTCTTTTGGAAGGCAAAAAAAAAGTAGTTTCGCTTTCTCAACGAAACAGTGTCGCATACCGCGGCATTGAGTGAGCAGAGGCCGGAGGCCTAGAGTTAGCCATGGTCTAGAGTGAACTGCGGCCGGCTTGAGTGAGCAGAGGTGGGCGGCTCAAGAACGACATGTGACAACCCCGGGCTGGACTCAGCTTCATCCACGGTGAAAGTCGATTCAGTGATCCACAGTGCAATTTGATGTATTTCCTAAGCGACCAGCACGGATCAGCTCCAGGCATGACGAAGCGGATATCGTTCTCTTTTTGAAGGCCAAACAAAGTAGTTTCGCTTTCACAGTGAAACACAGCATCTATATGACATGGCGGTGGCAGCAACAACAATACTACAATGAGAATAAAAGGTACGCCTTCTTTCGTTGCGTGAACATCTGGACGGCGTTATGCAAATCTTCCGACATACTGACGTAGAGATGTGGGGGCGTGTTAGAACGAGCTGTTTCAGGGGGTGTGGACGTGTCTTAACTTTTATAAAGAATATCTCTTTGGATTTGAGAGTTTAGTCTTCACTTCAACTTCCCAGATCTTCTTTATTCACCAAGAGCTTGTAACACTCCAAAGAGAAAGGAAAATTTGAAGTCGCATCATATGACCCCTTTAATGAAAGAGCCTGTCCTCCAACAAAAAACGACCATATAGGTCGTTTGTGCAAGCACCTTATTACGACCTATATTTACGTTTTAAAGTTAAGCGGCCTCTAGCGGGCGTAAAAATAATGACAGTATCGCGTCATGAAATGACGTATAACGTCATTACCAATCAAAACGCACGTTTATTTATATGCAATGTGTGGACTTTTTACACCGATCTCACAGTAATTCGTACATATTTTACTAGGTGCCTTATTCGTTCGAATGACCACACCTAACCCCACCCCCTAAACCTAACCCTCACAGAAATCATGCTAAATTATGATTTTTTGAGCATATACATTTTACGTGCACGTCCGTTCTCTGGGATTGAACCCATGATAGCATGATTGCATACCAAGGTATAACGCAATAATCTACCAACTGAGCTACACAAAATGCAAATCACAGTGCAAATAAAAGAGTACAAAACATTAATATGAAAATGACCTTTTGCCGATAGGGGCGCAATTGTAGTATACGCTCTGATGGGTCGTATTTCAGGGATTTGGACAAACGACCTATACGAGTGTATTAGTTGGAGGACAGGTTGTAATGAAAATGCAGTCATTGTTAGTGCATGTTAATTCACAGTGCATTAACTAATGTTAGTAAGCACAACTTTTGATTTCAATAATGCATTAGTAAATGTTGAAATTAACATTAACTAGGGTTAATAAATGCTGTAGAAGTATTGTTCATGCTTAGTTCATTTTAATTAAAGTAGTTAACTAATGTTTATTAATGAACCTTATTGTAAAGTGTTACCGTTTTTTCTGTCTACATGCTCTTCTGATTAAATTTCCTCAATAAAGGGATAGCTGACCCAAAACTAACCCTGTAGAAATATCTTACTTCTGTTGAACACAAAATTAAATATTTTGAAGAATGTTGGTAACCAAGCAGTTGCTGGTGGCAATTGACTTCCATAGTATACAAATAATTTAATAAATATTACTTTATAGTTAATTCATACTTTATAAATTGTAGTTAATGCATTAATAAACACTGTACAAATAGTGAGTTCTTCATTCATTATCACGGCAGTTAACAGATCATTATTGTCTAATTAACTCATATGTAAAGAGTTAAATATGCCTTGTTAATGACTTATTAACTACAAATAGTTTACAATTATACAACTTTTACATTAATTGCATTAGTATTGTGCTCTCAAACTAAGCTCATTCTCCACTCTTCACCATAATGATAATACACCCTCCTCCAAAAACAAAACAACAACAATAACAACAACAAAAATAGCATGGCACCATTTAGTGAAAGTGAAGTGACACAGCCAAGTATGGTGACCCATACTCGGAATTCTTGCTCTGCTTTTAACCCATCCAAAGTGCACACACACAGCAGTGAACACACACACACCATGAACACACACCCGGAGCAGTGGACAGCCATTTATGCTGCGGCGCCCGGGGAGCAGTTGGGGGTTCGGTGCCTTACTCAAGGGCACCTCAGTCGTGGTATTGAGGGTGGAGAGAGTGCTGTACATACACTCCCCCCACCTACAATTCCTGCCGGCCCGAGACTCGAACTCACAACCCTTGGATTGTGAGTCCGACTCTCTAACCATTAGGCCACAACTTCCCCTTTAGCTCTACTAAACTACTAAATCTTCTACTCCTATATTATAAAACACTTAATTTTAGCATTTATTCTTCTTTTTGAGTGCCATGGCAAAACATAGAACTAGAAATCCTCAGCTTGGTTTCAGAAAAAAAAAAAAAGGTTTTGTATACTCAAAACAATGAAACAATTTAGGTTACCTAAAATGTGCCAGTTTTGTGTTCAACAGAAGAAAGAAATTCAAACAGTTTTAATAATTTTAATTTTTGGGCAACTATCCCTCTAAGGCAGGTCAAGAATATATTACAGCCTTCCTGAAAGAGATCAAGTTAGTTTTGTGAAACAGCAGCAAGTAATACAGTTGGCATACAATCCGCTGACCAACACACAATCCCTTTAGGTGCTGTAAGGAAAGCAGAGCTGAGTTAAACTTCTGCTCAGAGTTAAATGCACTTCAGCACAGTGGAAGCTGACACAATCACTCCATCTCAAAAGAAACATATGGGCTACTGTAAAAGATATGACATGTAGGATATTAAGAGGCACCAGAACTCCCACACAGGATGAGCAGCATAGATAGCCAGTGAAACATGCTCGGGTTAGAGACAGCAAGTGTTCAAACCTCGCCAAGAGCTAGTCATGAGCTGTGATCTGACCCCAGACCAGTGAATCTGAGAGCTAAAAAAAACAGTCCAGACACGAACAGAGACACAAGCCTGGTCACAAATTGGTCAGCAAATGGGCTGTGTGTGGTTCTCCTGATCAAAGCCTGGCTGGACTCAATCATAAACCAGAAAATGACAGTTCACAGAGCTGTGAAGAAGGCCATAACCCTGACTCCAGGTCTCGTGTTGTGTGGTGTGTGCCGAGATTCAGGTCTGAACTGGTTGTGGCCGGCTCTGTCAGACAGTTAACGTCATGTTCCTCAAGATCCACTGCTGTGATCGCCTGCCGCTGCAGTCTCTGAGAGTGGGAACCATCTTATCTTCTTCAGAAGGCATGTCCAGACACTGGTTACTGTTCACATGGAGCAGAGTCAGCCGCTGTGGGGAAACACAGATTTAAAGAGAAATGAAAAACAAACAACACTTGAAAAATAACATGTTATGGATGAATCTCACACGTTACACTAAGGTTTCATTAAACTAACACTGAACAAAATATTTGTTAATCTTAGTCAGTGTTGGGCAGTAACAAGTTATTAGTGATTAGTTACAGTAATAATATTACTTTTCTGCAGTAACTAGTAGTGTAACTAATTAATAATAAGATTTCAGTAATGATATTACAGTTACCATCATTAACACGTGTAAGTTGTGGCATTACTTTACTCTGGCATTACATGGCTAGCCCACCCACATCCCTATGATCCCAATATAAATTATATTATTATAATTAAAAATATTATGAACTTATGTGATTTCTTTTGATAAAATACTTTATGAATGTATATATATGGGTAACAGAGAAATTATAGCTACAATTAGCTTCAATTTACACATGAAAATTAATACAACACTTTTATTTAAAAGTCACTATCAATCACCATTGAGTGCTTGTAAAAACTTCTGACTGTGATCCAGTGTAGATTTTGGTCAAAGGATGAGGCAGAAATATATTGTTAGTAACATTTTAGAAGAATTTTATCGGGAAAATACACAATTACAACTTCTGTGGGGCGTGAATGGAAAGTAATGTAACTAGTAGTGTAACTAATTACTGTTGCCTGATAAGTAAAGTAATAATAATTACTTTTAAAAGGAGTAGCTAGTATCGAGTAATAAATTATATTTTTGGAGTAACGTGCCCAACACTGTTCTTAGTTAATGGTAAGTTCAGTGTTTGCTAATACATTTGTTCATACAAATGTAGCATCTGTTCACATTAGTTAATGCAGTGTGAACTAACATGAACATCTGAAGAATTGTATTTTTAACTTACATCAGGAACAGCCAGAGACAAAACTAGTACTGCATCTAAACTGAAAGCAAGTGATGCATCACAGATTTTGCTATATTGTTTAAATTGCAGTATGCTAATGTATCCGCAGGACTCCTTAAAGTAGTGATGGGCACTTTCAAAGCACTGATTCATGAAGATTCGAAACCATTTGTTTTGAAGCAGTGGATTGAAGCAGTTACCAAAACAAAACCATAAATCATTGAAAATTGCCCAGAATAAAAAACAATGAACCATTGACTGTGTGTTCAAAGATTTCAATGGTTTGCTTTTGGGGGCGATGATCTCTGTGAACCTGTAAATCATGCAATTGCACTGAGATCACCCCCCAGTGGTGAACCATTGAACCAATGTCTATGGATTTTTACATGATCTTGGATCAGTTTTAGAGTACTTAAAAGGAAGATTAGTGGTTAAAAGTCTCTTACTGGGCTGTTTATACAAGCCCTCCATTAAACAAACAAAACTAGCCCAGCATAATTAATAAAAGAATATATAATGGTATTTGATGATGTTAATTGCATTTAATATATTATACTTTCAATCAAACATTAGGAATGGGTTTGCATGTTTCAAAGTTTTTGCTGCATTTACACAGTTTTGACCAGCAGGTGTCACTAGCATGATGTTACCTTAAAGGGGTCATATGATGCTGCTAAAAAGAACATTATTTGTGTATTTGATGTAATGCAATGTGTTTATGCAGTTTAATGTTAAAAAACACATTATTTTCCATATAATGTACATTATAGTTTCTCCTCTATGCCCCGCTTTCTGAAACGTGTCGATTTTTACAAAGCTCATCGCTCTGAAAAGCGAGGTGTGCTCTGATTGGCCAGCTATTTAGTGCTTTGTGACTAGCTGAATGCCTCAAGCGTGTGTCGGAAATGTTACGCCCTTAACATACTATGCAGTCTCCCAGGCCAGCAGCACTCAGTCCAGCTGCTTTGCTCATGCACATCCCATCATCGCTTTGTTCTAGCAGTTCAGTGAATGTACTGTTAGGAGCTACTAAATAACTCGGGATATTGGTTTATATCGCATCAGAGGGAGTGTAAGGAATGTTATAGACCAAATATCTTAAGTTATTTGTGGATTAGTGCGTACTGGAGATGAAAACCATTTTAAATGATTCAGTACGATTTGGTGAACTGGTTCGACTGGTTCACTAAGAAGATCCAGTTAAATAGAAAGATTTGTTTGCAATCCCGACATCACTAGATGAGATAAAACAAACAAGACCCATTACAAACGAGGCATCTGTTGCATCCAGTGGGGACATAATTACTGATTATAATGACTTATATTGTCTTTTTTACGCGTTGTGTTGCATATCGCACTGCATGAACATAAATCCATTTGTGATCCGAGAAACAACAAGCCTACTCTGCTGCTCAAAACTCGTGTTCTAGAGCGCACATAAGTACTTCAGACTTATGTGCGCTCTAGAAGCTTTATAATATTTTTTTTAAATATTTGCATTACGCAAATATTTCCACATAGTGACGTAGATATGTGGGGGTGTGTTTGAATGAGCCGTTTTAGGGGGGCATGGCAGAGTCTTAAACTTCATAAAGAATATCTCTTAGGATTTGAGACTTTAGTCTTTGCAACTTTAATTATCTTCTTCATGTACCAAGAGCTTGTAACACTCCAAAGAGAAAGGAAAAATTGAAATAGCAAAATATGACCTCTTTAAAAACACAAACTGTGAACAAGAAATTATTTCGGTACTCAGTCTGATCCTCCAAAGCATGCTCCTGCTATCCCAAACTGAGTTGTCTAGTGCATCTTACTGCTCTTGAACGGCCGAATACACACACGTGTCAGAAACATTTGGAGAACATCACTCAGTAAGTATATTCAATCCATGCATCAGCCTAATATCTGCTGCAACTGATGTCATCTATGTTGATCAAACAACCAAAGAAAAAGAGAAACACACTCACTGCTTTTAACTGAATAACTTTTGTAGCATATTTAAATTATATAGTGTAGATTATGCACTTTATTATTTTACATTTGATGACTTTGCTTTGATGACCTTACTTAATTTTTAATCTTATTAGCCTAATGATCGATTGTTTACTTCAATAAAAGCTTGGGACTGCTGGGTCAAAAAAAGAAATATATAATTTGTAAAGTATTGGAATTTACATGAATTTCCAAAACCTTCTGGTCACAATGTACAATTCTATAGTTTCAAAATGACAGGGAACATACAATAGGTATACATTTTATGTCTCTATTTCTCTAATTATGTGGTAAAGGATCTTGCATCTTTAAAGATTAATGAAACATTTTTAGTTTGTGCTTTTTGCTCTATCATTACATTTAACCCCATTTCAACCCTGTTTAGCTATTTGAGTCTGCAGAGAAGGTATTCAACACTGTCTCTGTAAGCGTCGTGATATCCAGAAGAACTCCAGAGGTGGATAATGAAAGCTGCTGCCCTGCTGAGTCCAGACACCCTTCCAAAAAGGCTGGGGCCTGCGGGTGATTGCTCCTCAACAGCTCTGAATGAAGGTAATCAGTCACTGTCTCACACTGAGAGATAGGTGAGAATATGCACTGTTCTGCCTCTCCTCAACTGTAGACTGCTCAGACTCTGACACTATTTTACAGTTCATGCAGCAGACAGCATGACGAATGAGGTGACCGCATGCAGTCTCATGTTTAGTATTTTGAGTTCATAAAGAACAGCAGCTAGTTAATACTGTTGTAGAATTCTCACAGAGCTCTCAGTCATTTCTGATCCAATAGCACTTTACAGCGAAGCTGAACAGACAAAATTCATTTGCAATTATGCAAACTCAGACCTGCTTAAAATTGCAATTGAAAAATGTATTTTCAGCAAATAAGATTCCTCATCGATAACTATTGGATGATGCAGAAGATTTGGAATACAACACACAAGTCGAAAACTTATGGTGCTTTTTAGAGCCTGACAACCCTTGCTTGCTGTCTGCTTTAACTGTATGAGCAGCAAGAACATTCTGATAAGCATTTATGCTTTTGGAAAGAGTGTGAGGGTGACAGAAATTTCACTTTTACTAGGTTAACTATTAATTCAAAACATTTACCTGCTCACCTGAATCCTACCTAAATAATTGTGTGTGTGTGTGTGTGTGTGTGTGTGTGTGTGTGTGTGTGTGTGTGTGTGCATATGTGGAGTTACTCCCCACTTTTTGAGTAATAATTATTACATTGAAACTCATTTTGACCATGTGAGGGAAATTTGTGTAAAACCAAAGCTTTAAGCTAATATTCATGAGCCCAACACGCATAAGTACAACAGACACGGATATGCTGACAAAATGCAATCTAAGGCCATAATCCACTACTCGGCTCATAATTCTCAAAATAATATGAAAAAATATGTATTTTCATGCATGTTTGAAACGTTTTAGGTCTGATTATTATTCTATATATAAAAAGTTTGCTTGACTGATTTAATGTTTCTTATGCTTTCAAATTAAATTCCATATAATTCAATCAAACTACATGCCTTTAAACTGTGCTGTGTTGTAAATCGATGCCACTTTTCACATCATTCTGATCCTACTACCATCCAGTGGCTCTGTTACATAATAAAGCTAAATATATACTTTTATAACTTAATTATCTTTTCCCTCTATTTTACTATTAACCTATGAATAAAATGAACAGTTGCTGTATTCAGAAAGTAATTTAATTTGCATTTATTAAAAAAAAAAAAAAACTTAATTACAAAATCTCAATTATACCATAATAGCTGGAATATTTCCCCCCATTCAAAGACCTCAGTTTCAGTTTAGGTCCCTTACCTAATGTACTAGATTACTGGAAGCAGCAACAACAGACTCTCTTAAATACAACATGCAATAAAAGGTATCAAGTGTGTATCATGATCTGGTGTTTCTGAAATCTTAAATTTTTTATAGTTCTGTTCAGCATATCAAAGAGAGGATTTCTACATGACAGTAGCCCAAACACACAACAAAAATTATAAAAACTTATTCACTGAAAGCAGCAGTATTAGGAACAGGCCTTTTATTTCTCTTACATAATGTGACAAATATTTATGTATTAACTTTCTTATTACTTAATTTTACATTTTATCAGAAGATTTTCCAACCACACACACACACACACACACACACACACACACACACACACACACACACACACACACACATATATATACATATATATATGTGTGTGTGTGTGTGTGTGTGTGTGTGTGTGCGCGCATGTTTTTGTGACATATCAGGACACAACTTTGTATAATGACATGGGTATGACACAGGTATCACAAGGAGAGGGTGACTTATGAGGTCATAACCCATGTCCCCATTTTTCAAAACGCTTATAATCCATACAGAATGAGTTTTTTTGAGAAAGTAAAAATGCACAAAGTTTCCTGTAAGGGGTAGGAGTAGGGTTGGTGTAGAGCAATAGCACATGCAGTTTGTAAAGTATAAAAACCATTATGCCTATGGAATGTCCACACAATTCACAAAAATAAACGTGTTTGTGTGTGTGTGTGTGTGTGTGTGTGTGCATGTGTTAATAAAAATATTAATACAATGGGTCATCCACTCCCAGCTATTTTACCTGTACTGAAAACAGTATGTTATGCTACTTGATATTGAAATCTGGTTTTTGTTATCATATAATTTTATTTATTATGGTAATCATAAATACTTTGGTTTGTAGCACAGATAGCTTTACCGTACATCTGTAGCAAAATAAGATACAGTGATAATCTAGAGAACTGGACAAATGTTTGGAAATGTGTTAATGCTGTGTATCTGAGAGTAACACAATGTCCTTGGTCACAGTAGGGTGGAGAAATGGATGGTGGTAAGGAAAATAATAAGCAGTAATACAGTATATGGAGCCATTAGATATATTTTTGCTACAATGGCAGTCACAGGCTGCGTGGTTCTCAGAGATGAATGTAGTATCTGTGTGTGGTGGGTTACAGAGATCTCTGGGTGAGACGCTTTTATCTGTGTGCATCTGAGCAGGACACAGATAGCATCGCCCTAATGACGGATCGCATCAGCTGTGAGCTCCTCTCAAAAGTCAATAACACTCATTCAAACTTGTGCCTATTTTACCTGTATGTTTTATGTTTACCAAGAACATAAAACATACAGCATAGCTCTATAATACAGGGGTGTTTGAAGAAGAGGTCAGTCAAACACTGATACTTGAGATCAGGACACCAAAGGTGATTACATACACAGCAAAATCACCAGAGTTAAAATCCTGGTGTTATGGTGTTTTAGAGTAAAGTGTTAATGTTATTGTGTTGAATTAACATGGATGGTGTAAAAAGGTTACTCTGACTGGTGAAACTACTGAGAGTCTGACCTCATTAACACTGGTAGTGCGATTACACATCTGGGACATTTACGTGGTGCGGGCTTCAACCAGACAAAACTCTTCTCGCTGAAGCCATTTTATTTAAATCGCCACTCGGAGCGAAGAAGTGTGTTTTTTTTTTAACTAGAAGCATACAGAACGATTATTATACATTTATAATTGGAGGAGTGCATAAAGTAAGTGATGTGTTTCATAAATTTATGTAAATAATTGTTTTCGATTGGGTTTAGCAGTACTTGTTATAAAAGTATGTTCAAATTGATTTGATATGGACTTTAATACTTGACCTGGTTGATTGAAACAACTAACACAGCTATTTAATAGGTCAGTGTAATTATTATTTTTTATTTATTTGTACATTTCGTTAAATATCAAGTTCGTGTAGCGCTAAGGGCGCAGTGCGCGCGCTGAAACTTTTCTCTCAGACGCCATTTGTTTCGACTGACCCTGCAGACGAGGCCAGTGCTCATTTACTGGAAATGTAGACGGTGAGTTTTCTTTGCAGTGTGTAATTTATAGTCTCATTATTTAAAATCAATATTTTCTTGACGTGCTGACCCAATAGTGTTAACTTTTCTCACATAACGTTACATCATTTTCTCCAGTTCGGGCTACAGAGCAAATAAGACAGCCTACGTTAATGTTACATATAAACTGGGAAAAACGCAGAAGGTAAGTTAAGTTCTTTATTTCATGAAGATAAGCGTTCCATAAATCGAAATAGTTAGATAAATCGTTGTTTATCTTTGTGTTTAACGTTCGCCGTTTGTCTTAAAAGCATGTTCAAATGTATTTGATATGGACTTTTGTACTGGAGCTGGCTGACTAAAACAACCACTTTTAGTTACTAGTTCGAAGTTACCAGCTACTTTATGGTCAAATTCAGTTTAGAATATTGTGCGTATGTATGTGTAAATGCTGTTAACTGCCAGGTTTGTGTAGCGTTCAGGACGTGCTGCGCGCACTTTAGAGCCTGAAATTTCTCGAAGAGGCCATTTTCTTTGACTCGCCATGTGGAGCAGCAAGGCCAGTGTTTCTTTACTTAGCAGTTAAAACAGTATATCAGTTATCTCATAATTAAAATATCACTGTCACACAGTCATAAAAAAGTGCTCAGTGTAATGTAGTTAGACAGGGGTTTTCAAAGTTGTGGAGCCAGAGATACCTGACGGGAGAAAATAGTCCAAGGACCCATTTTTAATTATAAGTTAGTGTGGGAAGGAGTAACGGACATGTTTAAACAGTCCCCATTTGATTGTATAATCTCTCTTTAGTAATACAACACACACTTTCCTTGAAATACATGAGGCATGAGAAATTTCTCTATAGAAACCTTGAAGTGTCCACTTTGAATGTGCCTTTATTTGTTTTTGAATTATTGTTGTTGTTAATAGTTTTTCTTTCTTTCTTTTTTGCTTATTTGGTGTTAAATGCATTATATAACCCGAGACAATATGGAATATAAATTATAGCAGGTTTCAGATAATAATACAGCTTGTAGAACTGAAAATATATAGCAAATTATTTTATGATGTCACAGACAAATAAAAAACATTAAAGTGACTCTCTACACCAGGGTTTCTCAAATCTTGCCCTGGAGGTCCAATGCACTGCAGTTTATTTCCAACCCTGATCAAACTCACCTACCTGGCATTTTCTAATGATCCTGAAGACATTGATAAGCATGCTCAGGTGTGTTTGATTATGGTTAGAGCTAAACTGCAGGAAAGTGGATCTTGTGGTACAGATTTGAGGATCCCTGACCTACACAGATGTTTTAAGACCTTTTTTCTGCTTTAGGTTAACGTCATGTTTGTGAAAGTGCAGTTCAGAGACTCCAAGAAATTCATAAAGTTACAGAATGGATTCACTTTTACAGATTTCATAAATGAAGGTAAGTGTCCTTGTTTTTATCTTATTTTAAATTATGGGCATTTGAAAGTATTCTCTTAGCCAGCATTTATGATATTTGCTCACACCTTAATTGCAGTGATTTGCAGTGATCAATATTACAATGCTAAATGTCTATTTAATACAACTTAATTAATTCATCAACCAAAGTGTATAACATGAACATTGCAATTGTGAATATTTCACATCCTGTACCATATTAAGGACATTAAGAAAAATAAGTTTCTTAATAGTTTCTTTGTATGCAAAATTAATCATTTAAGCACAACAAGCAAAAGGCACTCAAACATTATTTTCTGCGCTTTACACACATCCAAAAATATCCAAGAAACCACTTCTGTGAAATCAAAGTTAATCTTTTTTTTGTGTGTGTGTGTGTGTACATTGATGCATCAATCAATATTGATGTATTGTAACCCATATTTTTAGGCATGTTATTTAGTATAGCTGTTATGACTGCTTTTATTGGTCTACAGTGCGAAGCAGATTTAACTTACAGACTGAAGCAGACTTGAAGATATATGACGAGTCCCACACTGAAATTGATCAAGACATTTTGGAAGAGTTGCTGGAAGAAAACCCAAAATCAACATTAATCATAAAAGATCTTAATGAAGGTACTTTTGATCCATACATAAAATAGTGCAGTGACAAAGATTGGTCACAGTTATTGTATTGTATTGTATTTTTTTGTTTTGTTTTGTTTTGTTTTTTTTTGGCAGAGGAAGCAGCCAGCTCCTGCACAGATACACTGACAAGTCATTCATCTAGTGAACAAGATGTGCCCTCTGAAAGATGTGCCAAAAGGCCCAAAACATCACAGCAAGATGACAGAGTTGGAGCAGCAGAGGAGCAAAGATCAGCAAAGGAGGTGACCATGAGTTTCTCATGTTTTTATTTATGTTATCATTAAAAATGATGAAAAACAGATTCAAGTTAATTCAATAATTCAAGTTACTTACTCTAACCAATCTTTGAGTATTAAAGTTGTATTGGTTTTTAAATGAATAGGCTTGTCACAATGATATCTGTATTGACTTGTCACACAATGTATAAACATGACCTCAATCATTTTTGGTGACGCGATAGATTGCCCATTGTGTTTACATAAAAATGATTGTCCGATGGCGCCATCTCCAACATCTCATATATTCTTTAGTGATTCGCTGATTATTTGCAAAGGTTAACCATCAGAGTAAAACTGTACAATTTGCACATGTTTTTATGTCTTGTCTGTTCACTATTCAGTGTTCAAAGTATTCAAGCGAGCATTGAAGTGCAAGAAGATTTCAGAACTTGTGCACAGTTTTCGTTGCACACACACAGCCGCATTGATAGCATGTGAACAACATGGCTTGGCTACCGTGGTTCTGTTGTATTTATCTGTGCTTGTAGTTTATTACTTTCTATGCAGATACACTCCCCTACAAAATCACCCAATCATTCTAGAATGACTAAAGGGATACGGCTTACACAGAAATGACAATTCTGTCATTTACCCTCCAGTTGTTGCAAACCTTTCTTTAAACACGATTAGGGGTGTAACGATACACTCAGCATTCGGTAAATATCCCGATGCTGGGTTCACGATACGTATCACGATATGTTAAACAAAATTTAAATATGAAACTGAAATTCAAGTAACACAGATTTATGCTTGATCATAATCTCTGCGGTGGATGTGCACTATATACATGTTTCATATGGATTACATAGTCTAAGAATGTTTTCTATTTGAATTGTTTCATTATTAAAACATTTCATGTTCTATAGATATATTTTTCATGTCTGTGAGGCAATGGAGTTTCGGTTCATTTTTGACATGCTTAAGGTCAGAGGGACCCAGGCGGCATAAATAGTATCCTGTTTGGTTTCATTATTTTACAGCACACAGAGTTTTGTATTTGAAGTGTTTGTGATTGCATCGGCACATCATTTTAAATGTCTTGCAGTACAAGCGCGCTATTATTATATTTTATTCCACAAAAACACTTAAATGCACACATTTAATTATAGACATTATAGCCTACATGTAATATATCAATTTTTTTTATATTATTATTATTTTTATTATTTGTGATAGAGCAGACACTGAGTTTTTTAATAGGTTATGTTAAAGCCCTACTTGTTAATGAATTAAAAGACATCATATCATAAAATCTCACCATTACTCTCATACTGCGAAATATAGTTACAACCACTAAATACAATAAAAGATGTTTTGAAACATGTAGTGTTATTTACAAATTACTGACATGCAAGGGAAAAAAAACACTTATAACAATTTAAAATACTGTTACAGTCAAACTTGAACATTGTGTTCTCTGTGTTTGTCTGTGATACCATTTCTTCCACATTGTGCTTGTGTAATATTTGTATAATCATGCTAATATAGACTAACTAATGAAAAAAAGTCAGTAATATCATTTATCACAATTGATTTCTGGGACAATATGTAGCACCAAAAAGTATTTATCGTGACAGGCCTAAGAATGATATATGAGCAAAATATTCTTTTTTGTTTTAACATAGATGGTGTTAGCTATGGAAGCAGATTGGTCTCAAATATAATTCACGCAAAAAACACGATTCACACATGCGTAGACAATTTCACATGCATGAAACCTAATTCACGTACACACAAAAAAAATTCACGTGCGTGAAAAAAAAAAATATATTCACAAAAAGCAATTCACATGCGCAAAATACAATTATATATTCATAAAATACATTTCACAAATGCAAAACACAATTCGTAGATATACAACTGTGCACAAAAACCTTTGAATGTTTAAAATGTACGAGTGTCTGAATGTACAAATCGTCATTTACTATGAATCCACTCGGATTTGTGTGTGTGTTTTTGAGACTTTCCTGGCAGAGCTCTCTTCCCACGTGGGTCTGTCGTACTCTTTAGCCAATCAGATGCGAGCTTACCATTCAACAATCATATCATAAGCCACTGAGACTGCATTCAAGGAGCACGATTCTGCGCACCTTTTGCGCAATATGGATTAATTAGAACGGAAATTAACCCTTTACATCAGTAATCCCATAGACAGTAAAAGAAATGGACACAGCGACCCAATTGGAAGTCAATTGAGACAAGTGAAGCCCATTTTTAGCGATTTTTTAGAACTTCCGTTTCTGACGCGCAGAATCAAACTAAGCTTGATGACGTCAGCAACCTGTCTGACAGATGTAAATCTTCTAGTAGCTGTGCGTGCAAACTGCCATCGTTAATCTTGCAGAGACGGCGAGCTTGAGCGGGGAGTTCTCTGGCGTGAGTGAGCAGGTGTAAGTATTCTGATTAATTATTTTGTATAGTATTTTAAAATGTAACGCCAGGGCTTCTATGGGCTTCTCTCTTGACGTCTCCCCGATTGCCTGCGAGCTTCTGAATGCACTCTCAGTGGCTTATGATATGATTGGTTGAATGGTAAGCTCGCATCTGATTGGCTAAAGAGTACGACAGACCCACGTGGGAAGAGAGCTCTGCCAGGAAAGTCTCAAAAACACACACACACAAATCCGAGTGGATTCGTAGTAAATGACGATTTGTACATTCAGACACTCGTACATTTGAAACATTTAAAGGTTTTTGTGCACAGTTGTATATCTACGAATTGTGTTTTGCATTTGTGAAATGTATTGTATGAATATATAATTTTATTTTGCGCATGTGAATTGCTTTTTGTGAATATATCTTTTTTTCACGCACGTGAATTTTTTTTTTTTGTGTGTACGTGAATTAGGTTTCATGCATGTGAAATTGTCTACGCATGTGTGAATCGTGTTTTTTGCGTGAATTATATTTGAGACCAATCTGCTTCCATAGTTAGCTGCCTTAAAAGAAAAATCAAAAGGAGATGAAATCCTTGAAGAGTGCAAGGCCACCAATACTTTGTCAAATGAAATGAGAAGGGCACTTGTTAACATACTGGTGGGGCACATGACAGAGAGGCATGTGTAAGCTACATTTTCACATTTAAGATCATTGATTGTCATATCTGTTTTTTTTTTTTTTTTTTTTTTGTTTTGTTGTTGTTGTTGTTTGTTTGTTTTTTTTTCAGCTAATAATTAAGGCTGGGACATAAATCTATAATCGAAATGTAAGTTTTTTTGTATGAATGTGCTGTCACTTATGTGCTGTCCCATCCCATATATGTACATTTATTTTTGGTAGGAGGATTCCAACCCAGAAGCAGAGAGAACAGTATGCCATTGGAATTGTGACTTTGTTTCCATCATTGAAAGACCCATTTTCCAAGAAGGGATATGTAAGACTTTTTCCATAAAATTATCAAACGTTTTTACTTGAAGGAATTGATTGATAAGTGGAATCTTTATCGCTAAAGTTCACATGACTGTCATATGTGACTGTCATTTCACCTGCTATAGATTTAGATGTATGAATGTAAAATGGTCCTGTTTTCCCCCCAATTTTACAGGAGCACTTTTATGATGCAGCAAGTGGATATCTTGCTTGGCTTTTAAAAACCGTTCAAAGAAACAACTCTCGTCACACTGAAAGAAAGAATAAGACTAGCTCTGAACAAGGAGGTCCAAACATCATGAGATACATTAGCTTACAACATCAGCTTGAGGGAGATGCTCTTGTTGAGGCCATTTCACTTCTTGCTCAAACAAGAGTTGAAGAAACCATTTTTGAAAAGATGAGACAGACATTTCGCTATCGCCAGGAACTTGTTCACAATGCAGATACAGCAACAATTGGATTGGTAAGTAATATTTAAAATTATTGAATCTTGCTCTAAGTGCATATGTAAGTGTCTAATGCTGATAAATATTAGCCAAAGTCATCAACCATATCTTCTAGCCATGGGGAGGAGTCGAGATGTGATTGACAGCTACTACATTTCTCTTTATAACAAGCTTATCCCTTGTCAGACGGCTGGTTCTCTGGGTGCTTTGGATGAGCTCTTCAAAGTACACTACATTTTTAATATATCCTACGACAATGCTCTCATCAACTTCTACACTTTCCTGCAGACCACGGTTTATAACATAGATGTTGGAAAAACAAAAGAGTCACCAAGAGTGAAAGAACTGCGAGCTAAACTGCTGAATAGCACCTGAGCTGAAATCTTGAAAAAATGCTGCTCTGCTTTAGATGTGAAGGGTTGTATGCTGGTGCCCATTCACTGATTTCACATTTGAAGTGTGAACATGGCTTCTATCCCACTTCTAAGTGTAGACTTGTTTGCAGTCAGCAACATTGCTGAAAGCAGTTTTCCACATACTCTGGGTTTTTCAATTAAAGATGGGGAATTGTTCAACCATTAGAAATAGTTCTTGGTGTTAGGTGTGGCAATAGACGAAACAGAAGAACAGGCACCTATGACCAGGTTCCAGTTAAAGAGACTTTTGTGTACATCCCCATTTTGGATAGTCTAAAATTTATATTTCGCAACACAGATATTTGTAAGCATTTTAAATTGGGGTTTGACATCAGTCCTGATGTATACAAAGACTTTAGTGATGGAAGTTACTGCAGAGGCCACCCATTGTTTTCAAAACACAGTTCCTTACAGATCCAACTGTATTACGATAATTTCGAGACGTGCTATCCCCTGGGGTCAAAACATGGGATTCACAAGATTGGCTGTCTATATTTTATTCTGAGAAATCTTCCACCGAAGTTCAACTCTGCTGTACTGAACATCCACTTAGTTTCTCTCTTTCACTCTCAAGATGTTAAAAAAATATGGATTTGATGCCATTTTAGCTCCTTTGATAAATGATGTTAAAATTCTTGAGAATGAGGGGATTTATTTGCCCATTTCTTCTGAAAAGGTTTATGGTTCAATTTGTCAGGTTGTGGGAGATAACTTGGCAATGCATGCTCTTCTTGGTTTTACTGAGTCTTTTAACAGTAATTACTTTTGTTGCTTGTGTCTAACTGAAAAATCTGATGCCCAGAATGTTTATAGTGAAGATGACCCAAGGGTAGTGGTCCATGATAAAGCCAGCTTTGAGATGCACTGCAGGGACATTCAGTCAGATACACAGTTGAACTCTGTATATGGGGTTAAAAAAAAAACTCTTCGTTGAACACTTTACAGTATTTTCACGTTTTTTCCAATTATTCCTTTGATATAATGCATGACATACTAGAGGGTGTTGCTCAGTATGAGTTGAAACTTTTATTTGGATACATGACTGAAAATTTCATATCAAAAAATGATCTTTTTTTAGGATTTATTCTTTTGACTTTGGTTACACAGAGCGCAGAAACCGCCCAACAAATGTCAACTTGGAACATGGTGGAAATTCCATTGGATTGAATTCTATACAGACACTCTGTTTGGTGCGAAACACACCCTTACTTTTTGGTGACCTTGTGCCTCCAGGAAATCCAAACTGGAACTTGTTGCTCATCTTGCTGCACATTATTAATATTGTCTTTTTCGCCTGTTGTTACTTATGGCATGACTGTTTTTTTGAAACACTTGATCAGCGAGCATCATCAACTTTTCAAATTGGTGTACCCTCAGAAAAAGTTAATACCAAAGCACCATTTTATGGTTCATTATCCTTCGTGCATAAGGAAAATAGGACCTCTTTTGCACTCTTGGAGCATGAGATTTGAAGCCAAAAACAAACTTTTCAAAAACATGCTAAAAAGTTTTAAGAACATCACAAAGTCGCTTGCGAAAAAACATCAATTGGCAATAGGAAACCACTGGGAAACGCTCAGTTTACAGCAGAAAGAATTTGGACCAATGAACTATTTCTCTCTAGGTGACTATGAAAATGGTGAAGACTTGGCCAATGCTTTGCAAATCACAGTAAAGACAGACATTTACTCTACCAGCTGGACTAAACTTGATGGCACTGAATATAGACCTGGTCTTGCCATATGCACAGAGATAAAACATGAGCTGCCAGTATTCTGTAAAATTACCAACATTCTTGTGTTGGGTGAAAATCTTTATTTTGTGGTCGAAAAACTTGTTACAGAGCTCTTCAGTGAGCATTGTTATGCATTCAGAGTTGTTGATGGAAATGAGTTTGATGCTGTTGTGAAAGCTGATGATCTTAAGCATTATAAACCCTATAACATTCAAAATGCATATGGACCAAATGAGGATACATATGTTGTGCCTTTCCATTGTTTTGTTTAGGCAGTGTTTTTCTGTACATGAGTTAAAAAAAAAATGTAACAAAGCTTTCCCCACATCAAAATGCATTGCATTCAGTGTTTCATTAAAAATGAAATGTGAAAGTATGTTGTTGTTTTGTATTGGTTTATTTATACAATTATTTAACTCTGGACCTAAAATAATTAAGTCTTTAATTGTTTTATAATGTAAGATTAGAACAGAGCGTATTGTGTGTGTGTGTGCGTGTGCATGTGTGTGTGTGTGTGTGTGTGTGTGTGTGTGTGTGTGTGTGTGTGTGTGTGTGTGTGTGTGTGTGTGTGTGTGTGAAGTTTGTGAATAATTAATGATAGGTAAGAATGAAATGTTTAACTCTTCAGTCAGTGTTACTTTATTAACAATTTTGAAAGTGTTTATTTAACTCGGGCCAGTGTGGATTATATATACACCAGTAAAGTGTTAAAATTAACTCTCATAGAGTTGAATTAACTCTGGCAATTTTGCTGTGTAGACAACAAATCAGGACATCCACAACCTTTTGAAAAGTTATTTGAAATATAGTCTGTATATGGGTTTCATTTTTTGTATCAACATGTGAACTTGCATTGTCATCACATTAACAAAAAAAAAAAAAAAAATAATAAATAAATCAAGTTAATAGAAATTTTTAAGAGACCATATGACACAGTCACACTGCTCTTTTTTTTTTTTGCCTCCTGCGTGCTGGTTACTGACTACACAACACTGAATTATTTTGGTAGGCAAGAGCATTTCAAACATTAATATGTGTATATATATATATATATATATATATATATATATATATATATATATATATATATATATATATATATATATATATCTATATAAAAAACTTCTTATTACAATTAAAAAAATTCTAAATAGCTATTTTAAACACATAAATATAAAATGTTAAACAAGCTGATATAAAATAAAATTTAAGATAAAATATTACTGCAGAAAAAGTGAATATTGAAAATGTACATCATGAAAAAAGTGTTTCTAAGCATGATAATTCAATACAATTTCATTTAAAATAAATATAGATTCATAGATAAACAAAAAGTTAGATTAATAATTTTAAATGTGTGATATATTTGGCTGTCCACTCAGTAAACAGAATATGATGTTAATTGAATAATTGTTGTATCCTTTTAAACAGTGGTGGGCAATTTGCCTGCTGGCAATTATATCTGGCCCGCAGCCAGATTATTTTGATAGTGGCTGGTTCCGAGATAGATCTGTCATGACAGCAACTGTTACTCACAATCACTTCATCTTTAGTGATTTCAAAATAAAAGTGTGCAAACTTTTTTGCAGCAATGTTTTATTTTGAGATGAATTGAGAGCTTGAAAAGCTTTTAATTCGTGGAGTGGTCTATTATTATAATCTTTGCAAACAGCGACAACTTCGTTGCAGATAAAACACACCGGCATTGCATTCATAAAACTAGGTAGGAAGATCGCATAGTTGTGTTTCTTTTCTACTTTGTATGCCCTATTTTCGCTGTCAACATCCTCTTTAAACTCTTTGATAGTGCCATTTCTTTCACCAGGTAGCTTAAATGTTGACATCACTCTGCACACAAGTAATAGTGTACCTCCAGCAGGCAAACAATAATAATAATAAAAAAAAAATATATAATAATTCCAGTTCGGTACATAAGGATGCCAAGAAATACTTCTAAGTGTAAAAGTGGGCTACGTCAAATAATTATTACAATAAGTTAGGCTCCATTGTGTAACAAGCAAATTAAAATGATACACATTTATTATTCACAATATGGAAATAGGAAATAAAACACAGTTTGTTAAGAGCATGACTCAAAGATTAATGGGCTTATTCAAGTCCTCTTATATTTTTTGAGTTATTCTTTATCATCGTATCTTCCACATACAGGTGCATCTCAATAAATTAGAATGTCCTGGAAAAGTTAATTTATTTCAGCAATTCAACTCAAATTGTGAAACTTGTGTATCAAATAAATCCAATGCACACAGACTGAAGTAGTTTAAGTCTTCAGTTATTTTAATTGTGATGATTTTGGCTCACATTTAACAAAAACCCACCAATTCACTATCTCAACAAATTAGAATACTTCATAAGACCAAAAAAAAAAAAAAAAAAAAAACTTTTTAGTGAATTGTTGGCCTTCTGCAAAGTATGTTCATTTACTGTACATGTACTCAGTACTTGGTAGGGGCTCCTTTTGCTTTAATTACTGCCTCAATTCTGCATTTTTTTGGTCTCTTGTTTCTCATTTTCCTCTTGACAATACCTCATAGATTCTCTCTGGGGTTCAGGTCTGGTGAGTTTGCTGGCCAGTCAAGCACATCAACATCATAGTCATTAAACCAACTTTTGGTGCTTTTGGCAGTGTGGGCAGGGGCCAAATCCTGCTGGAAAATGAAATCAGCATCTTCAAAAAGCTGGTCAGCAGAAGGAAGCATGAAGTGCTTCAAAAATTCTTGGTAAACGGGTGCAGTGACTTTGGTTTTCAAAAAACACAATGAACCAACACCAGCAGATGACATTGTACCCCAAATCATCACAGACTGTGGAAACTTAACACTGGACTTCAAGCAATTTGGGCTATGAGCTTTTCCACCCTTCCTCCAGACTCTAGGACCTTGGTTTCCAAATGAAATACAGAACTTGCTTTCATCTGAAAAGAGGACTTTGGACCACTGGGCAACAGTCCAGTTCTTCTTCTAAGCCCAGGTAAGACATCTCTGACGTTGTCTGTGGTTCAGGAGTGGTTTAACAAGAGGAATACGACAACTGTAGCCAAATTCCTTGACACGTCTGTGTGTGGTGGCTCTTGATGCCTTGACCCCAGCCTCAGTCCATTCCTTGTGAAGTTCACTCAAATTCTTGAATCGATTTTGCTTGATTTTCCACACTTTTTCCTTCCACTCAACTTTCTGTTAACATGCTTGGATACAGCACTCTGTGAACAGCCAGCTTCTTTGGCAATGAATGTTTGTGGCTTACCCACCTTGTGAAGGGTCTCAATGATTGCCTTCTGGACAACTGTCAGATCAGCAGTCTTCCGCATGATTGTGTAGCCTAGTGAACCAAACTGAGAGACCATTTTGAAGGCTCAGGAAACATTTGCAGGTGTTTTGAGTTGATTAGCTGATTGGCATGTCACCATATTCTAATTTGTTGAGATAGTGAATTGGTGGGTTTTTGTTAAATGTGAGCCAAAATCATCACAATTAAAAGAATCAATTTATTTAATACATGAGTTCCACAATTTGAGTTGAATTACTGAAACAAATGAACTTTTCCAGGACATTCTAATTTATTGAGCTGCACCTGTATTGTGTGTTTTAGCAAGGCAGTGTTGCACATTTGTTAATGAAGAAATTTGCCAGGTTATGTGTCACTACTCTGCTTTAATAATTTATCCAGTGTAAAACCCAGATACCACCACACAAATGTGGCTTTTTTGTTAATGTCACGAATCCTGTCCATGCACTTCTATTCGCTCACCACCAGAGATCACCCACTCATATGGACTCTTGCACCACTCTAAATGTTGCACTTCACTCCGGACTACATTTCCCATCATCCATTGCACTGATTACACCAACAGCTGTAACCAGTCTAACACACTCTACATAAGCCATGGACTTCCTCTGTCTCGCTGCTGAGTATTGTTTAGCGCCTTTCACTGTTATAACTGATAGCTACTCTACAGAGCCTCTTCCCTTGCCCTGTTCTAGTCCTAGTCTTGGTTTTGTTTTGCCTTGCCTGATTTCCGGTTTTGATTCTCATCTGTGTGTTTTGGATTACCCCTTTTGCCTAGCCCTCTGGATATTGTTCGCTGATCTCAGACCCACGCTTGCGGATTACTCTTCATCTTGTCTATTTTATTGCTGTTTGCTGTGTATCGACCCATGCCTGTTTCTGACCATGTTAATGAATAAAGCACTGCAGATGGATCCACACGCTTCCTCTGTTTACTCTGTAACAGTTAATGACTAGCCTACTACAAGATTTAACACAGAGTAACAGCTCACTGCCAGTTACAAATGACACTGTAACAGTCTGTCACAGGCCATTCTAGTTTAATTTTTCATCAATAATTTTTTTTAATTTATCTTTTGACTATGTTCTACTATGTTCAATTTTTTTATTGGTCTGATGCCAAACTTACTTGCTGACCCCTGCTTTAGAAGATAGTGTGTAAATGTGAAAAAAAAAAATACTGTACTGCCATCATTCATTTGCTAATGGTCGATGAAATGAAAAACCCATGAGTGAAAACCACACAAGCATAAATGAAGTGTTGGTGGCCAAACATATGCCGGAAAAAGAATGCAGATTAAAAATGCTGGATTTCCCATTCAAATTCAGAGTTTAGACAATAAAAGCCCCTCGTTCTCTCTGTGCTGAGCGCAGCTGCTGTAAGAGCGTGCTAATGCAAAGGGTCCGTCTCCACAAGCCCGGGACATGAAAGAAACCTTCACAATGAGATCACTTCAAAAGAGCTTGTAAACAAAGACAGGCACATTTCAATCCACCACGAACAGATAAGCTTAAATAAAACCGCCTTCTCTGATCTGATGCTTAATAATAGCTGGAATAGGTGTCCATGCTGGCTACCAGAAAATGTTAATTTCACCATAAAATATGCATGTAATAAAAACACATTTCAAATGAAATTTAATTTGACACAAAGGTGCTCTGATGGTCCTTGAAATAGTGGCATACATCTAGCTCCTGTGATGTCTGTTATAGCATTTTTGTGTCTTTGAGTTGCTGTCCCCTCCCATTTCTCTCAAAAGGTCAGCAATAATTGCTCTTAAATGCATGGAAACCTGCTTTGAATGTGGACTCACAGCACAGCCTGAGCTACATAAAACAGTTTCCCATCAAAAGGCCTCACATTCAATAAATATTATAACCACAAAGCTATTTCACAATTTAAGATTAAATTAATCTGTGTGTGGTTTATTCTCAGGAAGACATTTGTGTTCTACGCATCTTCTGATGACTTACTACTGATAGCAATTTTTATTTTTAATGAAAATTATTCACCATTATATTACAATACATGTTATTACACATAATTTTAAAAAAGAACATGCAACTCTGTCAAATGTTATTTTTGTAATGTATACATTTTTTAAATAATATTTATATTATTAATTCTGCGTAAATCTAGTTTTGTTTTACTGAAATGTATTAATGTATAATATTCACTGTAAATACACAAACCATTTTAAATGTAACAGTACTGGTGAAAAGAGAAACATCACAAGAGCAATGTCACAAGTTACTTTCTTTCTGTTCTAATGTGTGATTTATTACAAAGCACACTGAATCTAGGTAATGAATCCAGAAATGATGAGGATATCTATCCAAATTCCAAGTATATAAATTCAGTGACAAGGTTCAAATAATGTAATATGCTGTTGTTTTTTTGGTTTATAATTTGGTTTATGAGTATAATTCATTTTATTTTAGAACATTTATTTACTTAATGTTCAATCCTTTACCATTACATATCCAAAGCTCAAAAACAAAAGAGAGACAGTAACAGTCAAACTAAAGCCAGAATAATGTGCAAGATAATCAGGCTTTCAGAAACATCTGATAGTTCCCTCAAAAATTATATGAATGTGGGGAAAATGACACTATACACTACAACAGATCTAATAACTATCAGTTGCCTACCTATACCCTCATCACCTCTACAGGCTGATTTTGGATTGGGCTACTGGCGTTTTCAAAACTGACCTGCCATCAACAGGAAGTTGTGGTAGTTACAGAAAGTAATCAGTTGGGCTGTAGTAGAACTTCTTAAAAACCTCCTGCCGGGTGAAATTTCGAAGGATCCAGGCCTGAAGGGGGCTATCGTCACAGTACTCCACCGTCTGGCCATATGTCCCATCCTCCAGCCGACTGATGGTCAGACACGACTGGGTGATGATGTGCAGAAAGGTGTGTTTCTGGTGGTTCCCATGAAAACATGATGACAATAAACCAGGTATGGGTATTGATGATAATGAAGTCAAAATGTGGCCCAGTCTTTTACATTTTAACTCATAGTTTTAATAGAAGTACACTTTAAAGAAGTGCACTTGCTTTATTATGTTAGTCAGCAATAACATAATAAAGCATTGCTGTTAATTATAATTTTAACTTTAGTGTGTTATTCAGTATTACATTTAAATATATTTTAAATGTACTAAATTGCAACTTCATGACAAATGTGAAATTTTAAATATATTAAATGCATGACATACAATATAAAGTATTCAAGTATATTTTAGTTCACCATAAAAGCTTGTCAGTACATTTGGCAGTACACTTAAACCATATTTCAAAGACAACAGAAGTAATCTATATAAAATCAGGCATTAATAAGATGTACTTAAGTTCTACTTAGCAGAGTACTTTTTTATTTAATTGCAGTTAAGTGTTCAAAAGGCGAAACAAAAAGAGACTGAGACCACAAATGAAAATTCTTCCATTTTGGCAACACTTTATAACAAGTTTCCATTTGTTAACATTAGTTGACTACAATTAAAAACATTAGCAAACTAACAATGAAAAATAGTATACTTATACTGTAAAGCATTTATTTATCTAGTTAATGTTGATTCCAAAGTTTATTAATACATTATTAAATGTTATCAAATGTTATTAAAATCCTATCTGTTAATATTATTGAATAGACCTGAGCTAACATGTTAACAATGAACAATTTTATTAACTAATGTTAAGGATTAATAAATACTGTAAGAAAATGTATTGTTAGTTAATGCATTAAATATAGTATATGCTATATAATAAATGGAACTTTACTGTAAAGTGTTACCTCTATTTTAATACATTAAAATCATTAAAAAAAATAATTAAACATTTGAATGAAACCAGACTTCTGTTTTAATGACAACACTACTTGAGCTGACATTGACAAAGCCTGATGATCCACATTTACTTATTTATTTATTAAATTTGGCTTTTTAATCCCAGACACTGGGATCCCACTGTACAGTATATATACACACTAAGGTTCTAAACAAGGGCAACAACTAATGGGGGTTACGGGAAAAGGTCAGATGTTGAATTGTAAATGTAGGGCTGGAATGTCAGAAAATAAGCATGGGTGTGTAGTTTGTGTTCATCTCGTAATGACAGACATAAACTGTAATGGGGTTGACTTAGGTGGAGTAGCGCTGCATTAATGTCTCCTTACCTTCTAAAATAGCTATTTAATTGGAAACAGTCCCAGAAACGGAGCAAATGACTCAATCTCGGTAAACCCAAATCATCAATTTTCACATGCAGTGTAAGAGCTATTTTTAAAACAAATGCCTGTCTATCTGGTTGCCGGGTATGGATTAATGGGAAAAAGAATCACAATTTAATGGTGGGAGATTCTAGGATGCGAAATGATGTCAGTATCATCTTTCTTTATATTTTGATCATTAAGTCCTGCAGAGGTGAAAACCAAACACTGGATACATGTTTGTGTCCAACACCAAAACCAAAGCTCTATTTTTAGATGGCTTCTGATTTCTTAAGCCCCTTCAGTGTTTCAACACTCAAGTCCATTATGGCTCAAGTATGATGTCCTCTTTTAAATCAAATGACTCATTTATTTAGAAATATAAGCATCAGAATCGACCCGGCTGACAAAGAAGTATAATCAGTTATAATAACAGAAATATCGATAGCACCAAAGATCTCTAAAGCGTCTTCTTTATTCAACTGTGGTGTATGTCATATGTGTTTCTTGATATCTTGAGAATGCTGTAATGAATATCAGATATTAATTATGTTATAGTCATGGATAATCAATGTGTGGAGAGGCTTGTGTAAATGTTATAGGGCTGTATAGTAAACAAATATATCCACGTACAGGCCTACAAATATGGCTGTATATGAATTTACGCAACTGTGTTTCTAAGCCACTCACAACGTGACTCAATTACAGTGGGAGTCTAGTTCACAAACACCACTACCAGAATATTCAAACAACACACAGCTAACACACGTCAGACGATCTTACCTTAAAGTCATACTCCCATTTGCCAACATATTAGATACGTACAGAAAGAACAGTTCATCAGTTTCCAAGGCCAGTAAGTGCACAGCATCTCAGATGCACAGTTCTGCACCAGGACGATCAATATCCAAGAAATATGAGATTTTCCAAAAATAAAGCACACAAAGTGGCTAATAATGTGATATGCAGCACCATCTGGTGGTTAAGAGCAGAGGCTTTCAACTAGCTGCAGGTCTAATGTGTATTTTAAGGACCAATTCCCACTACTAACTAGCATGCATGTAATTAGCATATTGGCTGTTTATTAGTACTTTTAAAGCACATATTAATGCCTTATTCTACATGACTATATTTTAGATCCCTTAATCCTACTCCACACCTAAACTTTACAATAAGCAGCAAATTAGGAGTTTATTGAGGCAAAAGTCATAGTTAATACTTAGTTAACAGTGATGCCATAGTTATGTTTATTTTGTTTCTTTATCATGGACTATTAGTTCATATCCATCAATTCCTGTCTTCCTTTGTTTAGCTTTTCCTGCCACACTTGACTTCCCTTGGTTACAGATTAGATTAA
The DNA here is from genome assembly GCF_018340385.1 of Cyprinus carpio. NCBI lineage: Eukaryota > Metazoa > Chordata > Actinopteri > Cypriniformes > Cyprinidae > Cyprinus > Cyprinus carpio. The sequence goes on from NC_056580.1 coordinate 1,449,044, forward strand.
GGATTTCAGCTGAGCTGTGTATCCTTAACTCGCCTTAGTACTTACAGTATGTTCCTTTGGTTCCTGTGTTCATTGTCAGTTGTTGTTTGTGTTACGAGTTTGGACTTTTGCTCATTAAAAATACCTTTGTTTCTGAACCTTCGATGACTCCTCATCTTTGGTACTTGCTAATACATGACAAGTGAGAATTGTACCTTAAAATAAAATGTGACCAAAGATTCATATAAATATTTAATATACTAATAATAATAACTGTAATTGACGATTATGCGTCACATGACCAATCAAGACATTGCAAGTTTGAATATGCAGAAATAGATTTAAGAACAGCAGCAGGAACTTCAATTGTTTGAAATAACATGAATAAATTTCTTCACTCTGTTTATTTATTTATTTCTTTTAAGGGAGGCTATGTGTAATTTGAGGTTTATATTACATTGACTTAGAGTTAGTGTGTGCAAGACTGATGTGGTTGGTGTGTGTGATATATTCTGTGTGATATATTGAGGTACCTCTGCATCGTACTCAAACATCTGGTTTCCTTTCATGTGGTGGCACTTCAGCATAACAACAGGTCCGTTAAGCCGTGATGCATCCAGGCACAGATCATCAGTTCGGATCTCTTTGTCAGCTGTATATGAGAACACCTGCAAACGGATTAATCAGCTGGGAGTTAATTCTGTTAATTATTATGAACTCCCTTACTTTATTTACATTTACATTTGATTATGTACATATATAATCAACATGTCAGCACTTGTGTGTGCACTTGCCAATCTTACAATTTAGCATCAAAGAGTAAAGGATTAGTTTAACCATAAATGTGGCTATCAAGCTTAAAACAAAGATGCAAAAGCACCTTAAATGTATCATAACTTAAGCTGTCATTCACTAAGTAATCCTGACATCTTCCCTAGCTGTCCTTACAATGTTCATGATTCACAAACAATTTTATTTATTTTTTTTCTATCTTTTCACAAATCGATTAATCTAGCTCACAGATGCATTCGGAATGATTCGATCACCATTCACACGGATCCAGATCTCGAGTTCTCAGTTTGCCGCTGACTCAAAGATCTGCTTTCAGCATTTCAGAGGTAAAGATTAGGACCAGTTAATGACTTAAAAATCTGTTCATCTCACAAAATTTGTGTATTACTTTAGAAGATTTAATAATACTTGGATGATAGTTTCCTGGTGCTTTTGCATTCTTTTACAGCCTCAGTCCCAGTGCATTGTCCATATTGTGCATTGCATATCATTATGTTTTCAACAGAAAAAAAGAAAACCATACTGTAGAGGTTTAGATGGCTATAATTAATGTTGGATGCAGAATTTCCATTTTTGGTGGATCTATTCTGCTTATACTAATTTATAATACATTTAAATATATCTGTACGGTAATCCTTTATTTGACAACTTTCTTACCTGGTTGCCGCCCATTCCATGACAGTTGAAGAAGCCAACCTTTTCATTCTCTTTACGGCCCATGTTATCCACACACTGATTTGTCTCAACATTTCTGATCTAATAACACAAGAGGATAAAGTCTTAAGATTTCATAGAATGCAGTGTTCTTTCAGTTAAGCACTGTATGTTTTTTTTGTTTGTTTTTGTTTTTTACAGTTGAACGTTGTCCTTGGGTTTTATGAGAAAGTATAACTGGTGAATTGCAGACTGCATTGAGGGGAACAGTAGTACTGCTCAACAGAACAAGAACACATTGGCTGGGCAGGAAGTGAAATTGTTTTGTATTGCAGAGGTCTTGGCATAACCCCACACATAAAACTGGTATGAAAAGGTATGAAAAGGTACGAATGAGGATTTTTCCTCATTTTTATGTGTATATGTTAATCTGATGTGGATCTACTCTGATTAGGTGATTGTTGCTTTTGGATAGTTAAGTCTAATTAATTAGTGTGACGTCTTGAGTGAAGCATGTTAAGTGTTGCAAATTTGTGAATGAGTAATCCAATATGGAGATGTGTTTTTAAATGTCTGATGTGTGTTGAATACCCTGAAGAATGCTCTTAGGCCGAAATGCGTTGGTATTGTTTAAGTATTAAAGTTCCCTTCATCACAAGCGTTGCTGGATCATTTTTATATATTCTTGTAAACAGTTTGTTTCCATGCATCTTGTGAATTGTTAAAGTTGCACCAGATCCCACCTCATTAATATTAACTAAAAAAAAGAAAACAATTAAATTCTCTTACCTCCCCAAGTGAGAAATATCTGCGTGGAATCTGTGAGTCGGGGTAGATGTTCTCCAGGTACCATGAGAAGGGTTTACACTTCAGAGATTCCCTTAAAGCCTTCCGAGCAGAAACATTGCCATAATCCACCCGAACCACACCTGGAGAAACATACAGAATCAACATCCAAAACATTCAACATATGCTGCCCTTTCATATCAGTCAAATGTGAAATCATGAACCTCTTTTGTAAGCTGCTTGGGATAAAAGCGCCTGCTAAATGAATAGATGTAAATAACCATGACCCAGGAAAAAAATTATGAGATAGAAGAGAACATTTATAGTGATAATGACTTCATATTCAACATATTTAACCTTCATCGTTCCCTCAAATCCCTCAAGTCCAGAAAACTTATATTGATCCATTTGTATATATTATTATTATTATTATTATTATTATTATTATTGTGATTTTAAAGAAATCTGTCTACATTATACATCTTTTTCTATTAAAAACCTACAGATACACTTTAAACTGGGTCACTGGGTGTCTCTGATGCCATCTGGTGGGGAAAAAAATTGCATTTTATATTTACTGCCACTAGAAGGGCTTATAGGATCCAATGGAGATTCTTAACAAGTGAAATGTAAAATTAGCCCAACTTGAAGATTCAGTTTGCTTGTTTATGCATTCAAATATAAATTTAGACATTAAAAAAATCAATATTTTGTCATTTTTTTAAAAGTTCAAACTGAATTATAACATATCTATATTCATACAATTTCATAAATATGTCAAATATATAATGTACATATTTAAACATAAATATGATATAAACTCATTGGCCACCACCACATCACTCTAATTTAACGGTGTTAAGTAAAAACAAATGGCAAAATGACATTTCCCAGCATTAACATCATTCATGTTATAATGTGTTTCTGAGTGTGTTTATAATGTGTGTGTGTTGCCAGTCATTTCCCAGCATTTACATCATTCATGTTATAATGTGATTCTGAGTGTGTGTACAATGTGTTTGTGTGTGTGTGTGTGTGTGTGTGTGTGTGTGTGTGTGTGTGTGTGTGTGTGTTCTGCATGAGAAAATTCTGTAGTCTCAGCCCTTCATTGGGGTATGCATCTTTATTGGATTGTGTCAGATTTTGTGTATATATATATATAAGGATGAAGGATGATGGTTAAGTCATATTCCAGCAAACATATTTGGCAGTGATTAGCTATTTCAGCAGGAAAGACACATAGGAATAGGTTTACTAAATTAATACTTTCAATTATGCTAAAAACAATATATTTTTCAAGAATTGTTTTTTGTAGTAATGTGATCAACTAGAACTGAAATAAGGTGGGTTCATGAACTGTTAATATGTATATTAACAAAGATGTTTTATTATTGTTATTATTTAATTGATTTGCTGTTGTTTTAAGAAAATGGCAGATACTCAGACTAACATTATATGCATAAAATCACACATTCAAAAACTCAAACGTCTCAATTTAAAAGCACTGCATCTTTCACTACAGACACTAGAGGGAGCTTCAACATCACTTTCCCTCACTTTTCTCCAGTAAAGGTTCTATACGCTCATGCTAAAATTCCACCTATCTATTCTCCAAACCACTTATCCTCTTTAAGGTCATGGGGATACCAGAGCCTATCCCAGTGTCACACTAAAAGCTCACAGTATTTTATTTTATTTTTTTCTATCACACACATATCCATCAGCAAACAAATTCTAATTCTCCATTTAGCATTTCAGTTCATTTTAAACAAACATGCACATTTTTAGGATGATCTAGACAGTTGGTCTGTTCTATGTGTGTGACTCAAGCAGAGAGGATAATATATCTGCACAACACACACACACACAGACACACACACACAGAGACAGACAGCTGAGGCGTCAGGCATTTGTCTTTCTGCTGAGTGTTGACTTTCTGCATTTCTTCCTCAGTGTAGCGTTTTCTCTCTTTATGTCTGCCTTGATATTTTCTGATGTTTTGTGACCTCTCCTCTCTCTGTCGCTCTTTGTCAGTGCAGATGATAAATTATCTTTTGTGTTTCAGAAGTAGCTCTGAGCACTAGAGACAGGTCCCAAGAGGGGGGCCGGGGAGGATTTAACCTTCTCGCCCCCCAAGGAACCTGACGACCATGTCATGCCTCCCAACCGACTTCCCTTCCACAGGGTCGTGATACACAGTAATCACAGTCACATAGACTTCAAGGGTGGAGGGAGACAGCCTTCGCTTCAACCCATGCTGCAAAAAGAACAGCACGACTCTCTGTGAGAAGAACACCACTCAACGAACAGGTTCCACTGCAAGGCATAAGCGCTCATAGATGGTGCTCTGTCGAAGTGATGGTGTCTACTACCTCTTAGGGTAGGTCACCTAGATCCTCTGCATCCTGTCCAGGGACCAGACAGGAAGTTTCCAGAGGTCTGGACGCCCCATCTCTGAGTCTGTAGTTCCTTCCTCAGAGGAATCTGCCAGGGAGGGGCTGTCACAAGGAGCATTAGTACCACAAGTAGGACCTGCTCCTCGTCCTCCCTAAAGGCTCATTTGGGGAAATGCATACTTGCGCAGGCCCTGCGGCCAGCTGTGTGCCAGTGCATCCGTGTCAAGTGTTTCCTTGGTCAGGGAGTAAAACAACTGGTAGTGAGAGGTCTCTGGAGAGGCAAACAGGTCTACCTCAGAGGCTCTGAAACATCTCCAAATCAGCTGGAGCGTCTGGGGATGGAGTCTCCACTCTCCGGGGAGATCAGCTCTTGACAGCTCGTTGGGTACACGGTTGAGCAGACCCGGAATGTGAATGGCACGATGTGGCGGGCGAGTTGCGGCCTGCAACGGGAGTGTAGACTACCTTGTCCGCTGATGTACGCAACGGTTGCAGTGTTGTCCATTCGGACCAGCACACGCTTCCCTCGTAAGTGCTATCTGAGACGTTTCAAGTCAAGGCGTACTGTACAACTTTAGGCAGCTGATGTGCAGTTGGGGGCCATCCAAACTGTCAACACTGTATGCCCGTCATACATGGCCCCCCAGCCAGTTGTAGAGGCATCCGTGTAAACCACAGCATGCTTGGAGACCTGTTCCAGGGGCACTCATGCCCGGAGAAATGCAAGGTCTGACCATGGGGTGAAGGTTTGGCGGAAGCCCAGTGTGACTTGGACCTGGTGAATGGCGCATTACCACACCCACCTTGGTACTTTGCCATGGAGCCAATGTTGAAGTGTGAAGCGTGACTGCTGCTGCAGCTGCCATATGCCACATGAGCCTCTGAAACTGTTTCAGTGGGACTGCCGATCTGCTCTTGAACTTATTCAGGCAGTTCAACACCAACTGAGCACGTTCCCACATAAGGTGTGCTGTCTGTTTATCTGAATCCAACTCCATACCGAGAAAAGAGATCCTCTGCATCGAGAAGAGTTTGATCTTTTCCCATTTGACACGAAGGCCCAACCAACTGAGGTATGAGAGCACCAAGTCCCTGTGTTTGCACAACTGATCCTGAGCTAGTATGAGCCAGTCATCGAGGTAGTTAATGCAGATGCCCTGCTCTCTCAGGGGAACAAGGACTGCTTCTACAACTTACGTGAAGACACAGGGCCACAGGGACAGTCCGAAGGGCAGGGCCTTGTAATGATATGCTTGTCCTTCGAACACGAAACACAGCAATGGTCTATGGTGCACCCGAATATGCATTCCTGCATCATCATCTTGAACAGTTACCAGTGAAGAACCCAGTTCAAGACACGCAGGACCAAGATCGGTCATAGCCCACCTTTCTTGGGTACAGTGAAGTAGGGGCTGTCCTGGTGTCCTTCACCAGTAGGACTGTGATCTCAGCATGTAAGACAGGAGCATCGGCCGCCTTCCACTGACCTTGGGCAGACGCCAGGCAAACTAAATCGTATAGCCAAGTCTGATGGTCCGCAGGAGCAAGTGAGATGGATTGGGTAGCCAGGCACCCAGACTCCGCGCAAGCTGAACCAGTGGGACTACTGACGTGCTAGTGGTGGGGTAGTCTCAGCCTCAGACGCCACGCCCACTGACCGTTGGCTAAACATCTGATGCATATGGGACACAAAAGTGGAAACACTTCAGGAGTGTCGAAGTCATCATCGGACTGATTGAATTCTACAGAATTTTAACGTTCTGTCTGGAAACAAAGATACCATTGTGCCAAACCCCCTCAAGAAAGAAGAAAGCCGTAGTGTTTACAACTTTGACGATGAGCGCTTATCAGGGTCAACTAAACACTGGAGTTTAAAAAGTATGTGAAATATTTAAAGTTCACGGCACAGAATCTTTCAAATACGTCCGTGAGTTTTACACACCGGCCTGTTATTGTGGCAACATTTCCACGCCCCGAAACGTGATGCTGAATGAAACGAACTGTGATTGGTTGACATGTCGGTCAAAATGCCTAATGAGCGGGCCTTGACCAAAGAAATCTGCCATGAATTCCAGACCTTTAGCCGCAGTCTTGCTCCTTGCTCGAGGCTACTGCGGATGTGGCATGGAAGCGGAGGTGGACGCAGGGGACCGCCCTCAGCGACAAGCAGGCTGGGGTGCTGTGGACGGGTGGAGGCAGCAGCTGCCCGGGGGGGCAGTACGTGTCGGAATGCCTCATTCTGCTCCTGTGCAGCCGAGAACTGCTGTGCCATGTTCTCGACTGGGACACAGGGACCTTGACGAACTGAACTTGTCGGCGTTGCACCTGCTGCCTAGTTATACTCACGCTGAGATCAGTGGCAACTGGATACAATCATTGCATGCCAATTTGCATTGTATCGTTTAGTTTACACTCGAAGTGGATTGGTCTCTCTAAGTGAGATCTGACGTGACGTCGAGAGTGACTGACTGAAAGGGAACAATGTAGCATATTGTTATCAGATAATGAATACATAAAACCATCTAAATGCAAGTTATGCCATATTACTCAAATAAATTTTATCTTATTCTCCACTTGCCACTGGCATGCAGGGCTGCAGGTTGCGCAAACGTCACTGCTTTTTCTTTCAGATCTAGTTAGGTTTGGGAAAATTGCCATTTAATTTTTATCAGGTCGATCTCGGGTCAGGCTTCCTTTTTAAAAATGTATTTATTAGGGATTTAAAGATTAATTTAACTCGCAAAGCGATACAATTCATGATACTGATTTCACAATACAATTTTCTCACAATTTTTTTTTTTTTTTACAAAAATTAGATTTAAGACAAATTTGAAATGATAAAGTGTCCTTTTTTTTTGGACAAAATGCTGTAAATTTCTTTGTGAAATTTAAATATGTCAAATAACAAAACTAAATAGAAATTTTAAAACAAATACCAAATCAAATAAATAAATAATACAAATGAAAGTAACTCTCTGAAATCTCAAACTAAAGCTTTGCCTGTGCTCTCTATTTAAATTAGAGGCAACCACTGCATTTTAATCACAATCCAAACAAAAATGCTGCAAACATGCAGCATGAGCAGTTTTTTATTATTATTATTTCAATTAGTTTGAACACATTTGAAATTGGAAGCAAAACAGAATGGTATGACTTTTGTTTTGTGAAATTATGCTACATAAAACATCAGAAAGAAACAAAAACAGCAGACAGGCTGAATAAAAATGCAAAATTCACTTTCTGACAGCAGGTGGCATCTGATCTGATAGTAAACATCTGATAGTAAACATCCTATAGACATATTGCAGTTGAGCAAACACTCCAAAAAACACGTCTTGCAGATGTAAATGCAGATGCTAAATAGACGTCTCTGAGATGTGCATGTGCTATCAGAGACCATTCCTTTAAACGTGTAAGAGCTTTCCTCTGTTGTGCCACAAATATCTTCCTTTCAAATAACCTCAGTCTCTCTCTCCAGAACAGCCACTTCCGTAGACTCAAGACATACCAGACCATACTATTTATTCATCACACACACACACACACACACACACACACACACACACACACACACACACACACACACACACACATACACACACACATACACACACACACACACACACACACACACATGCATACATGCTTCAGTCTGCACAACACAGCATCACTGGGACACCTTTCCAGGAACAATCCCCCGATCCTGAACTCCACATTACGACAGAGCTCCTCCTGAATCTTTCCCTTTCAAGTGAACTGACAGAGGTTTCAGTAAAGGCTAATTTCATTATTGTCCTGGTACAGGATGCTGAGGCTTTCTAACCCCACTATAGCACTACATTTCCCAGGTATCCCTAGGGGCCAGATGCAGATAAGAAAAGCAGAACGTTTATAAATAAGTGAGCAGCGAAGCAGAACTCAGACTGTTAGCACAATGCCAGCCATTAATAAAAGAAGCAAACCCTGTATCTCAATGTGCCTACTTATACTACACCCTTAAAGAATGTACTCTTTTGGTGAAGAAAAAGTACACAATTTTGAGTGTGTAGTAGAAGAGTAGGAAAGCTTTGGGACATACTTCACGTCACACAACTGTCTTAAAGGACCGTTCTGTCGCACCTGTTACATGCACCCTGTCACTATAAACTGGCCTGTCAGTCATCTTGTCTCAGTTAACATCCTCCACACTTCATTCACAATTTACCATTCACTTCTTACCATACTGGAGAGTAAAGAAGTAGCTCGTTGCAGGTCTTTCATGCGGAGAACTCTGCTCATATTTTCTGCATAATGATGCATTTAAAAGTTAACGACCAAATGGATGTTTATAAAAGTTCACATTGCTGTTGCAGATGAAATATAACACGGATAACAATAAATAATACAGTATATATATAGTTTTTTACCAGCTTTAGTGGAGTGGGTGTTGGAGAATAACGGATCTCCGTTCACCGTCTGCCCCGCTGAGGAGGATATCTCCAGCCCCACTCCCGAACCAGAGACCAGCCAGCTGTCATCCCGCTGCACGGAGCAAGTGCCAGAGCCCACCGCAGCTGCAGAGCCTGAGCCGGACATGATGACAGAGCTAATCATCGCCCCGGAGCTAGGACTCGAGAGCGCGACTGACCAGGTGTGTGAGCCGGCAACAACGTGCATCATGGGAGTACTGGTGGAGATTGAGGGCTTGGAGGGAGGCCCCGCCCACCCTCCTGCTGCTGAGGGTGAGCTGCCACTGGTCACCACGGGCAGACTGGCCATCTGGCATACCGGGCACTTTCCCGGTGGGCCGACGTGCTTTTTTGGGCAGACTGCAAAAAAAAAAAAATTATCTCGGCTCCATGACCAGGCCCATAAAAGTGGTAGGCCTAGATCGGCGGCCCAATGTTTTTTCAATTGACACTGGGCTGCTGGCCCAAAACACTTTAGTCAAAAATATCACATAGGCTAGTTTTTTTTTCCTTCTGACAGACGCAGCCCATGAAACACGTAGCTCAGCGGCCCATTGGTTGTTTTCTTGATTGACACTGGACTGGCCCAATCATATCTTTGAACAGCACCATCTATGGGATTTCTGCCTGCACACAGTTTCAATGTGATCATGGAGAAGAAATGTAAAGGAGGTGCAGAGAAGCTGCGTGAGAGAAAAAAAACAGGCTCTTCAGGCAGACGCTGCCAAATGTGTCAAATTGACACGTTTTCGGCAGTAGCAGGACCTTCACCAGCTCCCGTGGCTGATGAAAGTGGTGGTGGTGTCGGCAGCAGTGGCATTAACAGTGTTAGTGAGGAGGAGACTCAAGAGGAGAGAGACAGAGATGAGGGAGTGAGGGTAGAACCTGCGGTAAGCCTTGATAAAAATGAGCCAAAAACAAGTGGTGGACAAACTGTTGATGATAACACTACAACAATAAAAGTAGGCAGGCTATACACTGTATGATTGCAGTTTGGCTAAGTGTGTGGGTGTAGAAAGCCATAACGTCAGTGTTAAAAAAGGTTGGAGCAACTAGTTAACAAGAATCAGTTGACCTTTAAGTTAGTTGTTTTACATCTTCCCGGCTAAGTAAAATATATTTTTTTTATTTATATTATGATGATGATCCCTTGTATTATTGTGAAAACGGAGTTCACAAGCATCCTTTTGACTAAGTTTACAGTTTATTCAGTGCTATACTTTGGAAAGCATTGATCATTTGATCAATCATTTATCATGTGTATGATGATGTGTATGATCATGTGTTTCTCCCTCACACACAGGATGCCATCACTTGTTCTTTATTGGAGGAGTTCACTTTATAACTTGGTAAGTTGGCAGTTTATCTCATACCAAAGACACCCGCCTATGATCAATAATTTATCCTATTTACTTTCTCTCTCTGTCACAGTCTTGAGTTTTAAGGATTCATCTAAGCAGGGTTCACATTCAACACCACTTTTTTTGAAGTACAGTATTTAATGTGTTAACTCTCACTGATTCTTGCTTACACATTACATGGCATTAGTAGTTTTAAAGACTAGGAGTTGGTATACATATTCAGGGCAGGGGAGCGCAAGGACGGGTGGTATTTGTGATCTTATGTGGTGGTGGGCCGGTCTGGGCCAAAATGCCTGGGACAATTTTTCAGTCCCAGTCCACCGCTGCTGGTCACTGGACCATATACAGAGGAACTTATGGACATTTTTGAAATGGATTTAATAGACTGGTTTGGGGAGGTAACTCCCAGTCGTCCTATGTCTCCACTGGTTCCGCCCAGCCCTGAATCTCCTGTATTTCCTCTGGTTCCGTCCAGCTCAAGTCCTCCTGTGTTCCCTCCCAGCCTCCCTCTCCCACCTCCTCCTAAACCAGCCAGTTCCTCAGCTCCATCTCCGCTGGTGCCTGTCAGTCCCTCAGTTCACCCTCAGTCAGCGCCATCTGGGCACTCTGATCCGCTACAGGACTTCCAGTCTCCAACTCCACCTTGGCCTGAGGATCCCCTGTCTCCGCTTCCAGCCTTCGAGTTCTGGACTCCACCTCTGTCCTTTGACCCATCGGCTCCACCTTGGCTCTTAACTCCCTCGTCTCCACCGTGGCCCGTCATCCCACCAGCTCCACTGGGTTCCCTCATCCCTCCGGCTCAACTGGGTTCCCTCATCCCTCCGGCTCCACCTTGGTCAGTCGTTGACCATCCGCCCCCTCGGGACTCCACTCCTATGGCTTCGCCTCATCACTACATCCCTCCATCTCTGTCAGGCTCCTCCTTCCCTCCGGCTCCACCTCCATCCTCAGTCACTCCGGCTCCACAGTGGTCTTCCGGAGCCCCGCCTCTGCCTCGGTCGCCTGAGCCTTCTGCTCCGCCTTGGCCCTCTGGATCCTCGGTGTCACCCTGGCTCTGCGGCTTCTCTGCTCCATCCTGGGCTCCTCCATCAGCTCAGTCTCCATCAGTCGGCCCCCTGGTGTTGTCGGCTCCCTCTCCACCATGGTTCCTCCCACCGTCGACTCCACCATGGGCCGCTATTCTGGCTGGTCTCTGGATTTCCATCTGGCTCCTCCTGCTCCGGGCTCCTCCCTGGCTCCTCCCTCCATCCACTCCACCCTGGTACTATGGTCTATTCTCCCTCTCCATTGCCTGCCCCTTGCCTGCCCCACACCCGCCTCCTGAACCCCCACCCTCCCTCCTCTGGACTATTTCTGTCGGTGCTGGGACGCACCGTTCTGGTAGGGGGCAACTGTCACAATCATGGACTTCTGTTCCCTTATTTGGTCATGTTCCTTTTTCTTGTTTAGTTAATTAACCCCACACCTGTTTCTGTTTCCCACTGATTACATTCACTATTTAAAGTCTGTGTTCTCCTTTATTCCTTTGTCCGCTATTAATGTCTGATGTTAGACTGTTTGGATTTGTGTTTGGATGTACCCTTTTTTTCTCCCGTGGATCATTAAAAGCCTTATTTGTTATCGCCTTCGTCGAGCATTTTACATTACACACCAACACGTTGTAACAACTTCTTAACTTCCATTTAATATTAATTGAAACTACACATTTTCAATAAATAACGTGCAATTAAGTGTCTAAAAACATTACATTCATGTCCATGAAATTCTATTCTGTGTGTGCACTAGTGAGAGAGAAGGATAAAGACAAGGTACAAGCAAAAAGTAAACAGTGAGATAAGAGTATGTGTGGTTAAGGAATTGGATTGGAAGAAACTTGGTGCACTACAATTGCCTATTGTCAGTGTAAGCTTGAGGAGTGCTGGATTTTTGCAGGGATATAGAAGGCAAATGACAGATCACAGCAATAGGTCAAGGAGGCCAAATGATAAGATAATTACAGCCTTTCAAAACAACCATGACCACAGATGCAAATCAATGAGCTATTTATAGAAAACCCTGCATCTCTGTAAAGACAGCCATACCTCATATAGACACTAATGAAGGCCTGTGAGAATACAGTTACTGCTTTAATGGGCCATATTCTGAATTCACTACTTCACTAGTAAATCTCAGTTTCACTTTTACCCTATATTTTACATTTAGTTAAAGAGATATGGTTGAAAGTAGTTATAGCAAGTGGTGTAGTGCATGGTATACACAGGTATATGGCATATACTCACTTCTTTATTATCAGTCAGTATTGCGTATATCCACTTCTAAATCCCATTCAGTTGTCCTGCATTAGGCAAAATTATGACAGTCCAGCACATGAGTAGCTAATCCAATCACATGCCAAAATTCCCTTAAAACACCCAATTAAGACAGTGATGAAGTCAGGACCGAGGCATAAACACTCTCATGCAGTGTGTTTCATTCATACTCGAAGCCAGAAAGTCCAAAACTGACACATAGAAGTAATAGTAAAATCCCTAATATGGATAAAGGCATCCAGCTATCATAGCCAAAGCAATCTCTTCTGTAGCTAAGCTGAATAAAAAGAAAGGTTTTGACTGAGAAACATGAAGACAATAAACACACGATTGCGACAATATACGGTTTATGTGTGTTTTTCAAGTCATCTCCAGGTAATAAAAAGCGTTTGAATAGTGCAGTGCTAATTGACATAGCATTTATCACAGTTGGCAAAAAAATATGCCTTCTGCCTTATTATGTGATAAAAAAAAAAAATAAATAAACTTGTTTGTATATAAACAAAACATAAAATTGTCATTAGGAAAACAAAGGAAAAATATTATAGAACACAAATGATTGGTTATTGTCCAGCAGTGCATTTGATTTCTCAGCCAATTAAAAGGGAAACATCAACAACAACAACAATAATAATAATAAAACCTGTTGGTTAGAGCAAATAGTCAGACACACTCAGAAGCAGAGCTGCACAATTCTGCATAAATGGAGAATCACAATATTTGTTTCAAATAGAGATCATGATGCAATAAAATAGCATGTGATTTTTACTAGAGGTTCTGACAAAATGTTAATTGTTTCTGTTTATTTGATTGCATTTCATTTTTATTTATTGCAAAATCTGCACATATTCTTTGGCTAATATTCATTTCATAATGATCCTTACTTTGTGAAGTCAAGCAGCAAATAATACTGCCCCATTTTAGGGTGAACTAAATATGCAAAACAAGTCTTGCATGTCACAGTTTATAACACATGGAGTTCATCCTTTGCTGGGCCACTAAAAAAAAAAAAAAAAAAAAAAGAAGAAGAAAATAAGAAAAAAAAAATGGAGGCATAAATGAAGAGTATTCTCACTTTTTACGGCACCACTACACCACTGGTCATATCAATGAAAATTATAGCTCCAAATATAATGTGATGGACCGTCTCAGTAAGTGAAATGTCTTTTAGCGATTTCCTGAAGCGTATTACCTGGTGAGATGATGTAGAAAAAATCTTTAAACTCATCCATCCAGACTTCAGCCAATCGTCTGTTGTTCTTGTTGATCACCTGACCAGTTCCACCAGGGAAGCTGTATGGTGTGGCCTTCCGGAACACGTGGCCTACATGAGAACATGTGACTATCTCTAGAGATCCTCCACACTGCCAGATCTATTTACACACATTCAAAATAAATAAAATTAGAATCAAGAAGGATCTTTAAAACTTGACCACATACAATTACAATAAAAAAAATAATAAAAAAAAATCAGCATGTATTTATGAATATAATAAGGCAGAACATCATCATTATGTGAGACATTTATGAATACCATGAAAGCTCTCACCCTAAAAGACATCTCAAGGTTTTCACCTCCCCATATGTCCATGCCTGAATCATAGGTGCCAATCTCTTCAAAATAGGTTCTGTCAATAGAGAACAGACCTCCTGCCATTGTGGGAGTTCTGTAGAAAAGATTCAAACAAAACCTCAGAATAAAATGATCTGACAGGGTGTATGCATTGTAGGATGTGTGTGTGTGTGTGTGTGTGTGTGCGTGTGTGTGTGTGTGTGCGTGTGTGTGTGTGTGTGTGTGTGTGTGTGTGTGTGTGTGTGTGTTTGTACGTGAGCCAGCATGTGTGTGTGTGTGTGTGTGTGTGTTTGTACTAACCATCAATAGATAGGTTAAGTGATGTGAACCACTGTAGTCTGTATAAGATAAACCTCTGATCAATAACCATCTTTATAGGGGTGTAATGATACATCAATAAGGATCAATAAATATCAGTAAATATCAATATGATGTATAGATGCAATGTGTAAGATAAATACATTAATAAATAATAATAATATATAATTTAACAATTAATAATTGTAATATATAAAATATATTTCATCAGACGACTGGTGATCTCATGTGTAACTAGGTTTTGTTGTTATTTTGGTTGCATTTGTGAGTTGTAATAAAAATGTTACTGTGTAAAAAACAATATACCGATTGCAGGTCTCTAAATCTAAACAAATCATATTCATATCACAGTATGTTTTGAGGTCCAAAATACAAGCCTTTTGTTTTTTACACTGACAAATGTTTGCTTTTGCATATCATTTTTGAAAGACATATGAAAGTAAAACTAGTTCAGTTTAAAACATTGCTTTATAAAAATCCTCAGGATAATGAAAGAAATGGTTTAAATAGTTGACTATATCAGGTGTTAGATTCACATCTTAGTGATAATGTAACTGGCAGTGCTGCAATGACAACTACTAAACCATTGTGCCGCCAACATTACATGCTGTCTGTTCAATTAACAAGAAAAATCAGCCATTAAGGCTTTGATTTATTTGGAATGAAGGCTCTGTCTCTTTACCATTGTAATGAATTGTGTGTGTTTTAAAGAAACAATATAGCACAGAAGATTTCATGGGTCATTCTCAGAGCCATTTGTGAATAATTAACAGAATACTGTACTTACATTATTCACATGAACAATTTAAATAAAACACAAATTTTATTACCGAACAGGAAGGGTTCTGTCCCCCTTGCGTCGGTCCATCTCTCTCTGAGGAACAGGATACCATCTGAAGTTGAGTTTCCAGTTGAATCCCCCATAGGTCATATCTGAGCCGGCCATGTACTCGAATGTCTCATCACTGATGACATCAATGATTGGACAGACCACAGCCCTCCTAGAATGACAAACAAAAATAACCCATTCACCTTCAGCCCAGTGTCACAGTGGAAAATTTTGACAAGAATTGCTTCAATTTTTTAACATATCAAATTACAGCCTTACTGTATATAAATGACTACAAACAAAGCATGAGAAAGCTAAGAAAAAAAAAGAATAGTTAAAAACGTCCCTCTATGCCAAATAAAATATCTGCTTTTTAGTTTACTTTAAGATTGGTAAGTCTTTAAAGCATTCCCATGATGCATACCTTTTGATTAACAAACATACACCTATAGAATGGCTCAAATGGTCATACCTTCCTAAGATCCTGGATTCAGATGAATTTCAGGTTTAAACTGGAAGCTTTAGCTAGTTAAAATACTTACCCCCAGTTTCACGGACAAGGCTTAAGCCTAGTCCCAGACTAAAATGCATGTTTGAGCTGTTTTAACTAAAAGAAACTTGCACTGATATATCTTAAAATATATTTGTGCCATTGTTATGTGTCAAGAAGCACACCAGTACTGTTTTTCTAAGGCACGTGTATAAAAGACACTTAAATGTCCTAATTAAACTATGACCTACTGTAAACCTGGCTTAGTCTAAGCCCTGACTGTGAAACCAGGCCTTAAAGTCATTTAACTGTATAACAGTCTAAAATTAATTTGCATTATGTCAGCCTGTCTGGATTTATTTTGCAATAATGCCCATCTGACTAGACATTATCCTTTGTGTAGCAGAAAAAATACCTTGACACATTTCCAAATAGAAACAGTCCACACTGTAGCTCATGCTTCCAGAATGTTAATTGGATAAACACCTCCAGCTTCAGCACCACTACACCAATTCTGATCAATGCAAACTCAGTACATGGACCGCATAATGCTATACACACCCAAATGACCAACTTATTCCTTACTGCTCTGTGATTCGGCCAGACATGGAAATAAAAATCTTCAAAGCATTCAGCACATAGCACATGCTCTCACAGAAAGGTTTCCTGTATCAAAGCACCTGAGCATGAGGCAGAGTGAGAATCTGAAAGTGAGTGTCTGAGTGAGTGTGCCTGTAAGAGTAACAAGATATTCTCAGTAATGCAATTCTGAATCTGTGTTCTGTACCTGAATCTGTGTGAATGTAATAAAGATCGCTTTACAAATGGAGGACACGTGACACTTACTGACCGGTAACAGGATTATACTTTTGAGAGACCATGAACCAAAGCAGCTGGAAAGGTAAGCATTCCAAGCAGGCAGTAGAACAAGTTTGTGCTTAAGTTGATTACTGGATCAAATTTATTTGTGTATAAATGTTTCTGTGGACTTCCACCCAAAACAACCAAACATTTAATAGTGTTTCTATTTTCCGGGACCCACTAGGGACGCAAGATGGTTTAAAATAATTTATAATGAGACAAAACAAACGTTAAAATAAGCTAAAACAGCTAAAAATCAAGATGTATTCTGACATATTTTTATTGTAACTGCCATATTTATTGAAAAACCAGGGTTTCACAGTTTTGGTAAACTTATAATTTAATTTAAATGTTAAAAGTTCTTATAATCCTAAATGACTGGAAAAACCAAGTAAATAAAATAAATGTAATAAAAAGTGTAAACTCTGGAATTATGGAGTTTAATTACTTATAATTGTTTCATTATTTTAATATATTGCCACTCCTAGTGTGAATAAAATTGTAATACCAGAAATATCAAACCTTACATGAATATCTTGGAATATTGTCTTTGGCAATAGGGGGCCTTGGAGTCAAAGAGGCTGGGAACCACTGCTCTACAGTACATTCACTGCTGTCTGACTAGAAGTTTATCGTAATTTAGTTTCTCTTAGAGCAAAAAGCATGAGAAAATTAAAAGCAAAAATAATATTCTCAAGTCTATAAAATGTAAAGTTTAGGGCTGTACACAGTCAAGCACACTCACCTGTCCTCTTTGATCCGGGCCAGCAGCGGTTCCAGCCACCCTACAGTGCACTCACAGTGGGCGTCCAGGAAGGTGATGACCTGTCCTCGTGTGGCAGCCGCCCCTCTTAGTCGTGCTCGGATCAAACCGGATCGCTGCTCCATCCTCAAAATTCGCACCGGAACCTCCAGAGTTGCAACATAGTCCTCTAATTTTTTCTTTAGAAAATCTGCAATCAATTAATCAATAAAAGCAGAGGTCATATACAGAGGTGAGATTATGGTGGACAGCTTCATATTACACACATCTTAAAGGGGTCACGAAGTGCCTTTATTATTTTGTACTGTTCTCTGAGGTACACTGTTATCAAGATTTTTACATCAAAAAACATCAAAATTTAGAAGTAATAGGCTATTTTCTGTCCTGTTTTAACCCCTCTCATCTGAACTCTCTGTTTGAATAGGTGTGGTGGATTGATTGACGACACAGAAGTAAACACCTACTGCTATGATAGGCTAACAGTTGTGTATGTTTGACAGTCCTTCATAGACGCATGATGCTGTGATTTAGGTTAAAAACGCATAAATACTCAATACATATCAAGCGATCTGTAATAACAAACAAAGCAATAGTGTCCACGTAATAAAAACAGTTCTTCACACTTGTGTGGTGCGACATTACTTTCAGATCCAATATAGTTGACACAGCATCATCTTTTATTTTCAATCTGTCTGAAAATCATGTGCTGAATTGTGCCTTGTTTGTAAACGAATCCATGGTAAAATGAAGTAAAGAAAGGACCAAGTTCTTACTGATGTGGTCTGGAACTTCATTAAAAATACATTGAAAATAAAGTTCATCCACTTTTTCCTAATGTTGGGATCAGAAGGAAGGTGATGCAAGGATTGCTTTTCCACAGCTTGGCATAGTGTTCTGTTGCCTTCTGAGCATCTTTATCGTTTGATTTCTGCATAGACCTGCATTTGCCTCTCTTGTTATTCACACTACATGCGTGAATCAGTGGGCGGAGCTAAACAGGCAGTGATGTAGAAGCAGGCATTGATCTTCTTGTGCGGAGTTTTGGCAGATTGGCTTCAATATAAACTGTTTTTAGACTAATGAGAGAGTTTTGAGTTCTGAAACTTACAGGATGTTTTTATAGCGCAATAACCTCTTATATGTCAAAAGATCAAGGTCATTTTGATTTCTCAGTTCATGACCCCTTTAATGTTTCCTCACTCACGTCTCTAAGAAGCTGAGTGACATTTATGGACTAAATAAACTTTAGAGATAATTTGTTGCCAACATTCATATAAACGATGACACTGGAGATATTCTGCCATAGTGAATATTGTGATACATCGAAAACATTGTGAGCATTGTAATATTGAAGGAATAACTCGACATGCAAATATTATTAAAATTATCAGTTAATAAACTGATGTGATTAGGACCTCTCTCGCTGGCATCATCCACCAGCAGAATCTCGAGCAGCAGGTGTCTGGGCGAGCGGTTTATGGCGCTGTGTATGGTTCTTAGAAGTGTGCTCCAGGCTTCATTATGAAACACAATTACAATGCTGGTGTTTGGAAGGTCATCAGGGTAAGTCTTGGTTTTACAGCTGAGGAACACACAAGAACAGAGTTAATATGATAAAAAGAACAATTTTTTTTGACATACAGAGTCAAATAAACTTTGTTTGCATAGTGCTTTTCACAATACACACTGTTTCAAACAATACACACTGTTTCAAAGAAGCTTTGCAGAGAACCCTGATGTTAATGTTTATTATATTGTAATATCTTAAAGGGATATTTCACCCAAAAATGAAAATTTGATGTTTATCTGCTTACCCCCAGGGCATCCAAGATGTAGGTGAATTTGTTTCTTCAGCAGAACAACTCAAACCATTGCAGTCTGTCAGTCATATAATGTAAGTGAATTGGAATCACTGCTTTGAGAGTCAAAAAAATATACACAAACAAAACTAAATTCAACCCTGCAGCTCGTGATGATACATTCATGTGTAAAGACACTAAACGATTGGTCTGTGCAAAAAACTGAACAGTATTTATATATATTTTTTTTAAACTCTGATTCACCTCAGTGTCCGAACTGTTATGAGTGCATTCTCAGCAGCAGGCGCGTGATGCGTCTTCTTCTTTACGGCAGATTGCAGACTTATAAATGCATTACTGCCACCTATCTCTCAAATGCACTCCTAATTGGGATTGTAGATAGATTGTACTGTTATAAATACAATATAAATACTGTTCAGTCTCTTGCACAGACTGATTGTTTCATGCCTTTACACATCAATGTATCGTCACGAGCCACAGGGTTTAATTTGGTTTTGTTTGTGTATGTTTTTTTCACTCTCAAAGCCGTGAATCCCATCCACGTACACTGTATGACTGACAGACCGCAACAGTTTGTGTTAAAAATCTTTGTTTGTGCTCTACTGAAGAAACAAAGTGACCTACATCTTAGATGTCCTGGGGGTAAGCAGATAAACATCTAGCAGATTACAGCTGGACAATAATATAGATTACATTTTGCATCAACATGAACAATCAAGCCATTGAAATTTGATTT
Organism: Cyprinus carpio; assembly: GCF_018340385.1. Taxonomy (NCBI): domain Eukaryota; kingdom Metazoa; phylum Chordata; class Actinopteri; order Cypriniformes; family Cyprinidae; genus Cyprinus; species Cyprinus carpio. Next base: position 1,469,159 of record NC_056580.1, read on the forward strand.
ACACTCACCAGCCACTTTATAAGGTATACCTATTCAATTGCTTGGTAACACAAGTTGCTAATCAACCAAACACATGGCAGCAACTCAATGCATTTAGGCATCTAGCTGTGGTGAAGACGACTTGCTGAAGTTCAAACCGAGCATCAGAATGGGGAAGAAAGGGGATTTAAGTGACTTTGAATGTGGAATGGTTGTTGGTGCCAGACGGGCTGGTCTGAGTATTTCAAAAACGTTCCCGGTTACTTAACTGTAACCTTGTTCCCTGAGAAAGCGGAACGAGATGCTGAGCTGCTCAGCGCATTGGGAAACGTCTTGTTCATGACCAGCTATGAATAATGTGTGTAACACGTCGATAGAATTGACCACGGTGGTAATATAGCCTTGGTTGATGACGTCATCGGAGCGCGCCCGCAACACAGGGCTATAAATAGATAAGCCACAGGTGCATCAACAGGACATTTTGTCTGAAGAGCAGTCCTGGGACATATTTCAGCACGGCAATGCAGCGCAGCATCTCGTTCCGCTTTCTCAGGGAACAAGGTCACAGTTAAGTAACCGGGAACATTCCCTTTCGAAAGCTTCAGTCGATGCTGCGCTGCTCAGCGCATTGGGAATGAGAATACCCACGCCGCCGTGCTTGAAAATGTCTGGACCCCTAAGGTTGTGCAGGTGTGCTACCAAACCACAAGAAGGCCTCAGACGTTAGCTTGTGATGTTGACTCAAGGACATGAGAGCCCGGAGTAGCATGGACATCGAAACTATAAAATCTTACGAATGTGTGCGGAGAGGACCAACCTGCCGCATCACAAACCTGTTGTAAGGGGGCACCCCTTGCTAAAGCACTAGAGGAGGCGACCCCCCTTGTGGAGTGAGCTCTAGGACCTATAGGCAAAGCTTGACCGCGCGCCTCATAAGCCAAAGCAATAGCATCCCTGACCCAGTGAGATATGGTCTGCCTGGTGGCAGCTGCTCCTCTGTTACCACCACCATAACAGACGAACAATTGCTCCGACTTACGCCACTGGCTAGTGCGGTGGACGTAAGTCTGAAGAGCACGGACTGGACACAGTATATAAGATTTCTCCTGCTCCGGCGTTGTGAACGGCGGAGGGCAGAAGGCCTCTAGAATGACCGGATGTACAGCCGAAAATGGAACCTTAGGCAGGTAATCAGGATGAGGATGCAGAATCACTTTCACGCTTCCTGGGGCAAAGTCTAAGCATGATGGTGAGATAGACAGAGCCTGCATATCCCCAATTCTCTTCAAAGAAGTTATTGCCATGAGAAAAACCATTTTTAGAGTCAGAAGTCTATCAGACGCTGACTCTAAAGGTTCAAAGGGGGTTTCAACCAGACCCTCGAGAAATATAGCTAAGTCCCAAGAAGGCATCTTGGTTTTTACTGTAGGCCTCAGTCGTCTGGCCCCACGAAGAAAGCGAGAGAGCAGAGGGTGTCTCCTGAGTGGCATCCCATCAATCAAGGCATGGCAAGCCGAAAGAGCGGCCACATAAACCTCAAGAGTAGCAGGGCATGTGCCTGTTGATAATTTCTCTTGCATGAAGTCCAGAACTGAAGCAATATGGCAGTTGACTGGATCTACATTGTGTACCACACACCACCTGTCAAAGACACCCCATTTACTGGCATAACTCTGTCTGGTGGAGGAAGCCCTAGCACTAAGAATGCTATCAATAACACCCGGTGAAAGCCCTGTGTTCCTCAGTTGGTACGCTTCAGGGGCCAAACATGAAGATTCCACAGGTCGGGCCTGGGATGGAATATCGTGCCCCCTGCCTGAGACAGAAGGTCCCTCCTCTCCGGAATCGCCCATGGCGAGCCGTCGAGGAGAGATATTATCTCTGAGAACCATACTCTGTTCGGCCAACGTGGCGCTATCAGCAAGAGGCAAGACCCTTGTTGGTGAACTCTGGCTAGGACTCCCGGGAGCAGAGAAACTGGAGGAAACGCATACAGGCACATTTTGGGCCATGTGTGCGCCATCGCATCCAGACCCACGGGGGCTGGGTGACTCAGAGAGAAGTAGAGGGGACATTGCGCTGTCTGATGGGAGGCGAAGAGGTCCACCTCTGCTTCGTAAAATTTTTCCCAAATCTGTTTCACTACCTCTGGGTGGAGTTTCCATTCGCCTGTCGGTAGTGTCTGTCTGGACAGCAAATCCGCTCCCACATTCAAACGCCCCGGAATGTAAACTGCCCTGAGTGACAGGAGCTTGTCCTGGGCCCAAAGAAAAATCTGCCTTGCTCTCTTGTTTAGATTGCGTGAGCGCAGACCCCCCTGGTGATTTATATAAGAGACTGTTGCTGTGTTGTCCACCCATACTAGGACATGACAGCCTCTCAAATGATGGAGGAAACATTTCAGAGCCAGAAATACGGCCATCAGCTCGAGGCAATTGATGTGCCAATCGAGCTGATGACCCCCCCATTCCCCTTGAGCTGGGTGGCCATCCAAGACTGCTCCCCAGCCCATCAGGGAGGCATCTGTCGTTAGCAGTCTGCGACAACACGGTGCCCCTAGAGTGGGACCCAAGGCAAGGAACCGGGGTCTGAGCCACAGAGATAGTGTACGAAGACCGCGGCGCGTCACTTTTATTTGCCTTTGAGGATTGGCTCTCGGATGAAATCCTCTGGCTTTTAGCCACAACTGAAACGGTCTCATGTGCAACAGCCCCAAAGGAATCACCGTGGATGCTGAAGCCATGAAACCTTACATCTTTTGATACTGACGAACAGTGCGATCCTGGCCTAGCCTGACCTTGCTAATGGTCTGCTGAATGGTCTCGATCCGAGCGGGAGACAGTTGTGCCCGCATCGTGATCGAATCCCAAACGATCCCGAGATAAGTCGTTCTCTGGGCCAGACAGAGAACACTCTTCTCAGTGTTGAGTCTCAACCCCAGAGAAACTAGATGAGCTAACACGATGTCCCTGTGTTGTAGCGTCATCTCTCACGATTGTGCCAGTATCAGCCAATCGTCGATATAATTCAAAATGCGAATGCCCTGCTGCATCCATGCATTGTGTGTACGTGCGGGGTGATAAGGCTAGGCCGAATGAAAGAACCCGAAACTGGTATGCTTCACCCCCGAAAGCGAACCTCAGGAATTTCCTGTGTTGTGGCAAAATTTCTATATGAAAATATGCGTCCTTCAGATCGATCGTGATGAACCAATCGCAATGCCGAATTTGCAACACGACCGTCTTGACGGTTAACATTTTGAACTTGAGTGCTCTGATTGTACGGTTTAAGCCTCGAAGATCCAAGATTGGACGCACTCCCCCACCCTTTTTGGGAACCAGGAAGTATCTGCTGTAATAGCCCGACTCTCTCCCTGGAAGAGGAACATGTTCTATGGCCTCTTTGCCCAGAAGAGTTTGTAGCTCTTGAGACAGTACCTGCATCAGCTCTGGTTTCACGGAAGTGGAGACCACGCCGTTGGAACGTGGAGGATGACGAATAAATTGGATCCTGTATCCTATCCGTACTGTGCTCAACACCCACGCAGAAATGCCTGGCAGAAGTTTCCACGCTGCCACACTCTCTGAGAGTGGTACCAATTTCAATACTTCCTTTTGAGGGGATGTTAGATGTTCCGTGTCCTGAATGACGGCAGGAAACACTGGAACATCTAATATCTCGCTGGAAACCCCCGCCCCCCGAGGCACAAGAAGCGGCGGGGATGGAGGGGTTTTGTGAGGGTAACGAGGCGAGGCGGGGCGAAAAGCTCTCGAGCGCGCACCACCCCGTGAGGGACTACCCCCACCAGCACGGGCGCCAGAGCGTCAGGACTTCTTCTTCTTATCAATGAAAGTCCTGAGGTCTGGCTTTGGAGGTTGCTGAGCATGGCGAACCTGTCCCCAATCCCTACAAGGGGGAGCACGGTCTGCCACGCTCTGCTTTTTAACCTCCCTTTTTTGAAGGACCGGGGCGAGGCTGGGTGGCTGACGGCCCCTCCCCTTGAGTGCGGCGAGGAAGAAACTGAACGAATGCTTCTTCATGTTTCTTTACTTCCCTAAACCTGTCGACGACCATATTAACCGAATCGCCAAACAGGCCAGATGGAGAGATAGGAGAGTCTAAAAGAAACAAACATTCCTTCTCTTTAATGCCCGTCAAATTAAGCCACAGATGCCTCTCCGTGCTGACTAAAGCTGACATAGACCGGCCAATGGCACGAGCCATCTCCTTGGTCGCCCGGAGAGACAAATCTGTGGCCCGACGAAGCTCAGCGAATGCTTCCTCGTCGATTGTACTGCCCACACTCAAGTCCTTCAACAGGTCAGCCTGGTATGCCTGTGACACTGCCATAGTGTGCAGCGCAGCACCAGCCTGACCTTCAGCTTGGTAAGCTTTACCCACTAGCGATGATGTAATTCTACAAGGTTTAGTAGGGAGAGTAGGTTTCTTCACCAAGGATGCAGATTCAGGCGAGAGATAGCTCGCAAGCGACTCTTCAACCCGAGGCATCTCCGAATACCCCCTCGACTTTGCATCCATGATAGTTGAAAAAGTCAACGTCGAGGGCACAAAGATGCGGGAAGTATACAGTTTGCTCCATGACTTCGACAGCTCATCATGGAGGTCCTCGAAAAAGGGGAGAGACTGATGTTGCGGTCTCTCTATCCTACCACCCGACATAAACCTATCCTCCAGCTTACTACGTTTGGGGGTCTCTTGTTCGCGTGGCCAGTCAAGAGTAACCACCTCGAGCAGTTCCTCGACCGATTTCCTCTCGCGAGAGGAACGCTCAGAGGCGGGCTGCTCATGGCCCGAAGACCCAAGAGATATATCATCCTCCTCGTGAATCGAAGAAGCACCGGAGCGCGCTTCGAGATCACGAGAGAGGATGCGTGGATCTGGTGACACCGTAAGCGAAAGGGAAGGGCCCGTCGCTCGCTCGTCACACAGACCCACACGAGAGCCCTCCGACGAAAAGGTGGGTGCAGTCTGAAAATAGTTCAGGCGAGCACAAAGCATCTTCACTGAGAGCAGTTCACAATGCTCGCACTCGCCCGTCTCTAAAGCCAGAACCGCATGCTCTTCCCTCAAACAAACAAAACAGTAATCATGTGTATCCAGCTCATACATAGGACGAGAGCATGGAGGAACACAACACTTACTGTTTCGTTGGCTCATCCTACGAAGATCTGCAGCAGACAAAAAGAATCTTCTTGACGCACACATGCACAGAATGATCTGAAGACAAAAGACCTGTTGATGCACCTGTGGCTTATCTATTTATAGCCCCGTGTTGCAGGCGCGCTCCGATGACGTCATCAACCGAGGCTATATTACCGCTGGGTCAATTCTATCGACGTGTTACACACATTATTCACAGCTGGTCATGAACAAGACGTTTCCCAATGCGCTGAGCAGCGCAGAATCGACTGAAGCTTTCGAAAGGGAACTGCTGATCTACTGGAATTTTCATGCACAGCCATCTCTAGGGTTTACAGAGAATGGTCCGAAAAAGAGAAAATACAGTATCTAGTGAGCGGCAGTTGTGTGGATGAAAATGCCTTGTTGATGTCAGAGGTCAGAGGAGAATGGGCAGACTGGTCAGAGATGATAGAAAGGCAACAGTAACTCAAATAACCACTCGTTACAACCAAGGTATGCAGAATACCATCTCTGAACGCACAACACATCGTACCCTGAAGCAGATGGGCTACAGCAGCAGAAGACCACACAGGGTGCCACTCCTGCCAGCTAAGAACAGGAAACCGAGGATACAATTCGCACAGGCTCACCAAAATTGGACAATAGAAGATTGGAAAAACGTTGCCTGGTCTGATGAGTCTCGATTTCTGTTGCGACATTCAGATGGGTCAGGGTCATAAAATTCATCCCTTTGTGACTAGAGTGTACCCATCTTCTGATCGCTACTTCCAGCAGGATAATGCACCATGTCACAAAGCTCAAATCATCTCAGACAGGTTTCCTGAACATGATAATGAGTTCACTTTACTCACTTGGCCTCCACAGTCACCAGATCTCAATCCAATAGAGCACCTTTAGGATGTGGTGGAACGGGAGATTCACATCATGGATGTGCAGCCAACAAATCCGCAGCAGCTGCGTGATGCTATCATGTCAATATGGACCAAAATCTCTGAGGAATGTTTCCAACATGCCACAAAGAATTAAGGCAGCTCTGAAGGCAAAAGGGGGTACAACCCGCCACTAGCAAGGTGTACCTAATAAAGTGGCCAGTGAGTGTATAGTTTATATTGCTTAAAAGTGGATGTAGATATATGTATATACAACTTTAAATATATCACTGGGCAATAACAGTTTACATTCTGCAGTGACATTAATAATCAAGTAATTTGCTATATGGTATATATGGCTTATCGCGGGTCTACTGTATGATTGCGGCTGATTGACAACATCATTATGGCCTCATTTTGCGCTTAGTTTTCAAGGCACATTTGTCCCAATTTGCAAAGACACTGAATAATTGTTGATTTCTGATACTGATACAACACTGATTTGTGGCCATTACTTTAACAATAATTTCTCAACAATAATTCCACAACCTCATGATCCATTAAGCTGATAATAGGAATGCAACTCCTTTAGTGGATGTCCTAACATATCCTCTAACAGGATTCCGCTACATAAAAAAAGCAACCAAGTAAATTTTAGTGCCTGAAAAGCAAACAATCTGACCATTACCATAAAGGTCACATTTGCTCATTGTGTAAAAATTAGTATGTGTACCCATTTTTGTGAAAATATTTATCATGAGCTGATTTTTATTTTATCAGTAGCCAGCAGCTGAGTGTCACCAAGAGATCCTAAATAAAGCATGAAGCTGCACTGGAGATGGAGTGAGCTGAAAAAAAAAACAACAACAAAAAAACAGAGAGAGTGGCAGAGGAAATGAAAAGGGATAAATGAGCAGCAGAGAAACAAGGTTTATAATTCTGCTTCTCTTTGTGTGCACAGACAGGATGGGGGCAAAAGGGCACAAATTGGAGGCAGATTACAGATGACGGCATGCAGCATCTATCTATGACTATCACCCAACTGCGAGCCACAAGAGATTTCTGCAGTAAGCGCTGAGTGAATGAGACAAACAATAGTTCTGGTGGGTTATTTTACAGCAATATTACACCAATGTTGTTCCTCTGGGAGACAAATTTATTTAATCTCACCCCAAGTTGTTTTCTTACATTTATTTATTTGTTTGTTTATTATTTATTTTTCTAAAATACTCATTATAAGTGTTTGCTAAGGGGAAACATCTCTGTTACTATTGCTCATAGCTGTGATTAGTGATTTGAAAAAAACCCAAAACTTCAAAGTATTAAGAATGTATCTGTGATATGCACATAAATGATTCCCTGAATCATGCAGCCTCTTGGCTACGTTTTTTTATTTATTTTTTTTTGTATTTTTATTTTTTTACAATTTTATCATTCAACATTAATTTTGCCTGGTGGATGATAAAATGGCAAATATATTCATTTACATTTAACATTTAATCATTTAGCAGACGCTTTTATCCAAAGCGACTTACAAATGAGAACAGTAGAAACAATCAGATCAACGAGAACAACAATGGTATACAAGTGCTATGAGCAAGTCTCAGTTAGTCTAGTACAGAACACGTAGCCAGGTTATTTATATTTTTTTTTGGGAATATGATAGAAAAGAAAAAAGGTAAGTACTAGTATTAGTTGGTTAAGTGCAGGCGAAAAAGATGAGTCTTTAGATGTTTTTTGAAAATGAGTAAAGACTCAGCTGTTCGAATTGAGATCGGGAGGTCATTCCACCAGCTGGGAGCAGTCCAGGAAAAAGTCAGTGAGAGTGATTTTGAACCTCTTTGGGATGGCAACACAAGGCGTCGTTCACTTGCAGAGCGCAAACTTCTGGAGGGCGCATAAGATTGAACTAGTGAGTTTATGTAAGTTGGCGCCGTGCCAGTGGTCGTTTTGTAGGCAAGCATCAGTACCTTGAATTTGATGCGAGCGGCTACTGGTAGCCAGTGTAACCTGATGAGGAGAGGAGTAACATGGGCTGTTTTCGGCTCATTGAAGACAACCCTCGCTGCTGCATTCTGGATCAGTTGTAGAGGCTTGATAGTACATGCAGGAAGGCCCGCCAGGAGAGCATTGCAATAGTCCAGTCTGGAGAGAACAAGAGCTTGGACAAGAAGTTGGGTGGATTGCTCTGACAGGAAGGGTCTAATCTTCCTAATGTTGAATAAGGCAAATCTACAGGACCGGGTCGTTGTAGCAATATGGTCTGTGAAAGCTTAACTGATGATCCATCACAACTCCTAGGTTTCTGGCTGTCCTGGAAGGAGTTATGGTTGACGAACCCAGCTGTATAGAGAAGTTGTGATGAAACGATGGGTTAGCTGGAACCACCAGCAGTTCAGTCTTAGTAAGGTTGAGCTGAAGGTGATGGTCATTCATCCAGCTAGAAATGTCACTCAGACAGGCTGAAATGCGAGCAACTACCGTCGGGTCATCTGGTTGGAATGAGAAGTAGAGTTGAGTGTCATCAGCATAGCAGTGATAGGAAAAGCCATGCTTCTGAATGACAGATCCTAATGACGTCATGTAGATGGAGAAGAGAAACGGTCCAAGTACTGAGCCTTGAGGAACCCCAGTAGCAAGTTGTTGTGACTTAGAAACTTCACCCCTCCAAGACACCATGAAGGACCTATCAGACAGCCACTGGAGTGCGGTTCCAGAGATGCCCATCTTTCTGAGGGTGGATAGGAGAATCTGGTGATTAACAGTGTCAAAAGCAGCAGACAGGTCCAGCAAAATGAGTACTGAGGATTTTGAAGCTGCTCTTGCCAGTCGCAGGGCTACAGTAACCGAGAGCAGGGCAGTCTCAGTTGAGTGGCCACTTTTGAAGCCAGATTGATTGCTGTCCAGGAGGTTGTTCTGTACAAGAAACATAGAGAGCTGGTTGAACACAGCTCGTTCGAGTGTCTTTGCAATGAATGGAAGAAGGGATACCGGTCTGTAGTTTTCTAGAAGTGCTGGATTTAGAGATGGTTTCTTCAGCAGTGGGCTTACCCGAGCCTGCTTAAATGCTGAGGGAAATGTTCCAGAGTGAAGAGAGGAGTTGATAATGTGAGTAAGTGAAGGTATGACTGAAGAAGAAATCGCTTGAAGGAGGTGAGTGGGGATCGGATCCAGTGGGCAAGTAGTAGGATGACTGGACAGGATAAGTTTGGAAACGTCCGTCTCTGAGAGTGGAGAGAAGGAGTGAGCATTAGTCGTTGTGAAGTTATCCTCAGTCTGCGGTGTGGAGAATTGGTCACTGATGGTTCTTGTCTTATTTATGAAGAAAACTGCAAAGTCATCAGCTGTAAGAGTCGATTGAGGAGGAGGTGGAGGCGGATTAAGAAGAGAAGAGAAGGTTTTGAAAAGTGTCCGAGCGTCACAACAGTTGTTAATCTTGTCGTGGTAATATGATGTTTTAGCAGTGAAGACGTTTGCAGAGAAGGAGGAGAGGAGAGACTGATACACACTGAGGTCGGTAGAGTTTCTTGTTTTAAGCCATTTCCTCTCTGCAGCCCTGAGTTTAGAGCAATGTTCACGGAGTACATCGGACAGCCAGGGGGCAGATGGGGTGGTGCGTGCTGGTCTAGACGACAGTGGGCAAAAGTTGTCCAAGCAAGAGGTCAGAGTGGAACAAAAAGTGTCCATAGCACTGTTCGTGTCCAGAGCTGAAAACTGCGAGAGTTAAGGAAGTGAGGATGCATCCACAGAGGATAGGCGAGATGGAGAGTGAGCGTAGGTTCCGTCGAAAGGTGACCCGTGTTGGAGCGTGTGCCTCTTCAGGAGTAAGTGCTAGATTAGCAGTAATGAGGAAGTGGTCTGAGGTGTGCAGTGGAGTAACTAAAGTGTTGTCCACTGAGCAACAGCGCGTGTAGATGAGGTCCAGTTGGTTGCCCGATTTGTGAGTCGCTGTAGTAGAGACTCGCTTGAGATCAAATGAGGCGAGCAGAGTGTTGAAGTCAGCAGCCTGGGGTTTATCTAGGTGGATGTTGAAGTCACCAAGCAGTACCAGAGGAGTACCATCTTCAGGATAGTTTGATAGCAGCACGTCCAACTCCTCCATGAAGTCTCCCAATGGACCTGGGGGACGATAAATGACCACAAAGTGGATTTGAACAGGGTGGGTTACAGTAACAGCATGTGATTCAAATGAACCGTGACCTGTAGGTGGTGGTTGAAGAGCAAATTTCCAATCTTTCGATATAAGGAGACCAGTACCTCCACCCCTCCCAGTCGTACGAGGGGTGTGGGAACAAGTGAAATGAGTGGAGAGGGCTGCGGGAGTGGCAGTGTCCTCAGGTTTGATCCAGGTCTCAGTCAGTGCCATGAGGCTGAGAACAGAATGAGTAGCAATAGAAGAAATGAAGTCTGCTTTGTTAACAGCGGACTGGCAGTTCCAGAGACCAAGTGGAATAGAGAGCGTTGGAGTAGAGGTCAGAGAGACAGGTCTTAGATTTGTCAGGCAGGCCTTCCCTTCGACGTACATAGCGTGCTCTCCGAGTGTTAGTAGTGATAGTAGAGATCTGAAAGCACATAGTGAACTACAAGTGAGCAAAATAAGTATTTGAGGACGAGCTGTACAAAAATTGAAGGGGAGAAAAGCAATACTCAAGCGCCCTGTCGGTGTCCTTGCTCGGTGGAGTCGCACAGGTAGAGTCGATGGTCTTTACACTCGTCGGTCTTCACACGAGGAGCCTTCACACGAGGGCTGCCGCGACCGCTGCCGCGGTGACACCTACCACTTATATATTTGCCTGATTACCTGTGATTGAAGTCAGCTTGTCACGCCTCTCTATTTAGCAGACCGAAACTGTCCAGTCCCGCGATAGGCAAACGCAAAACCAAACGCCACAATTCACACGTATTTACCAGGGTAAGACACACAGTAATTAAAGCAAAGTTTCGCTAGCAACGATGATCACGCAGTAGTCTAATGAGAAAAACGAGGCAAAAACACTTACAAACTGCTGTCCTTCTCTGTCGCTCGACTGTTTCTTCTGACAGGCGCTTACAAAACAGCTCTTTAAGTACTTTTTACCGGCTTACTGGCTATTGTCACGCCTCTCTATTTAGCAGACCGAAACTGTCCAGTCCCGCGATAGGCAAACGCAAAACCAAACGCCACAATTCACACGTATTTACCAGGGTAAGACACACAGTAATTAAAGCAAAGTTTCCCTAGCAACGATGATCACGCAGTAGTCTAATGAGAAAACGAGGCAAAAACACTTACAAACTGCTGTCCTTCTCTGACGCTCGACTGTTTCTTCTGACAGGCGCTTACAAAACAGCTCTTTAAGTACTTTTTACCGGCTTACTGGCTATTGTCACGCCTCTCTATTTAGCAGACCGAAACTGTCCAGTCCCGCGAATAGGCAAACGCAAAACCAAACGCCACAATTCACACGTATTTACCAGGGTAAGACACACAGTAATTAAAGCAAAGTTTCCCTAGCAACGATGATCACGCAGTAGTCTAATGAGGAAACGAGGCAAAAACACTTACAAACTGCTGTCCTTCTCTGTCGCTCGACTGTTTCTTCTCATATTCAGTAGACTTCAGTTTAAGGAGCCATATGTTAAGACCTGAATACCTTGATTTTGAGATGTGCTTTTTACCACCTTCCAACCATCTCAACACATAGTGAACATAATCAGTCAACACATAATAAAAAAACTTAAAACCACTCAGAATATCATAGCAAACTTATTTCATATAACCTAGCATTGTGGGGTTGAGTTTAGTTTCCTGAAGCATTTAAATGTCATACAAACTAAACATTTCCTCAAGTCTTTAAAATTGCCCAAAAGCATTAAGCATTAAAACAAATTTATGGAATGATATTACAGACAATATTCAAAAGGAACTGCAAATTGTATTTGCAATTGCGTGCCATAATCCAAAAGCAACTGCAAATCGTGCATTTGTGTTTCATGGAAACACAAAGTCCAATTTTTCACTTGCATTTCCAATGTCTCATGTGTTATGACCCTGTCATTTTGAAACAGCAATAGAAAATCATCCATTTGCTGTTTCACTTCCCCTGTGTCCTGAACTTTTGCCTGTTTGGTGATTATATCAACAGTGCTGAACTGCCGTCTTAAACTAAATGCAATGCTTCCAGTGTGCAATACCTTCGAGTTGTCCTAGACATGTCACTGCATCCCCTATCTGTCGGACACAATGAGTTATGTCGTGACGACATTAGGGGTCTAACTTGGGAGCCCAATCATCTCTGAGTTTAAGAGAAAATGGCAATGAGAATTGGCTAGTGGATTTTGCATGCTGAGCCACTCCCTGTGCACACTGGTACAGTATATAAGGTGACAGCGTGCATTCACTCATTAGGTTTTATGCTGAGGAGCCAAGAACATGTCCCGGCAACAGCCAGTGGTTCAAGGTTGTGGCATGGGGACATAACGTCTCCGTTCCTTTCATCAGGGATTGAGGGTTACGTACAAAACCGAGACGTTTCTTGTTCTGTGTTTGACCGAAAATTATGTCCAATAATTTATTACATCAAAAAGATCATCAAGTTCACTGTGTGATGATGGTATTCATTTGATACATTCTTGAATCGAGTCCAATATTTCCAAAGCCCCCCAGTATATTACTCTTAACCACTCTACATCCACTACATGACCGGCAGTTTTCTTTCTTTTTTTCTTTTTTATTTTATTTTTATTTTGTTTTGTATGTGTATATATATATATATATATATATATATATATATATATATATATATATATATATATATATATATATATATATATATATATATATATATATTTTTTTTTTTTTTTTTTTTTTTTTTTTTTGGGGGGGGGGGGGGGATAACACCAACAATAATAATAAATATGCTTTTTTTTTTGCAAAAATTGATAAATTCCCCATAGGAATGAATAACGATGCTTTGTTTTCCACCAGTAGTGGGCATGGCATACTCTCTGATTAAATCATTAAACCCCACCCGCAAGACTGATTGACAGTTGACTGTGGTAGGCATTGGAAATGCAAGGACAAAAGCACATGCGATTCCATTTGAATTTTGTAAGGGTTGGACAGGATGCAGAAAACTGAATAGCAAATTTGTTATTTTTTTTTTTTCTATTGCTATTCCAAAATGACAAAATCTTAAATAATAAGACATTGGAGATGCACTTGCATGTGAATTTTGTTTCCATTTAAAATTTGCAAAGATGTTACAGAAATGCCAGATATTTGGTAAAATGCAGAGTAAATTTTCATTTTAAGAGAATCATATACCAGTGAATGCAGGGAGGAAAGGAGCGAGTGTATGCAGGTGATGGCCTTCAGTGTGCTGAAGGGTGGCATAACTCAAACACACCAGATGAATGTGGTGTTAGTTTTGCTCTAACAGCTCTCTGGGATTTCATTATGTAACTCGAAGGGCTCTTTGGATTCTATAAACAAAGACCTTATTCACTGCACTGAGACAGACAGAGGAATGCAAACTGGAGCTTTTACATAATAATAATAATAATAATAATAATAATAATAATAATAATAATAATAATAATAATAATAATAATAATGTGCAGTAACTAAAGGGTATGTTTTAATCTTTACTACCTAGTCTTATGGAAAGTTCAATTAAAAAAAAATCTTAAAAAAAAAAAAAACATGTTTTTCTAAAATACATTTTTTTGCTCAACTAAGAACAATACTCAACTAACAATAACACAGCTTACTAATTGTCAGTTCATAGTCTTGCCCATTCCTCAATGAGAAGTTGCTAGCTTTCTAATGTGTCTGTACAAACATCTCTCTCTCTCTCTCTCTCTCTCTCTCTCTCTCTCTCTCTCTCTCTCTCTCTCTCTCTCTCTCTCTAAAACTGCTGAAGGAATCTTCAACCTTCTTTAGCATGGTGTTTTTATTGTGAATAAGACGCTTTCTAAAAGGAATAGCAGCTTGTAAAACAATAAATCACATTTAACATAACATCTATGGAGCTGAAATGGTATGGCCCCAATATACACTGCATTCCATTTTGTGAGTGACTTGGAGCACAGAAGATCTTGGTCAGATAAAGATATATTAAGCAAAGTTTCTGTCAAACAAATGAACTGTATTGTAATGGCAGGTGTAAAAAAGCCACTGCTGAGCAGCAGAGAGGTGTTTGAAGCTATTGGAGTCTCAAGATCCTCTCCATGCAGACTGACAGTTGTGTGTAAAGCTGTGTTTCAGTCACTGCTAAACAAACCTCACAAAGAAAAAACCTGCACAGTGGCTGGGTAACCTTACTGGGTAACCACACATACTATCCATCCAGTAGCAGTTTTTGGCACGGGCGGCATTTTTTCATGATACATGGGGGGGGCAGCACGAGCAGTTAAAAAAAAAAAAAAAAATCTTCTGCGCCGCCATGAAGCAGTTTTCTATTATCCATCATTTTACTGTGTGGGGAATTGGCTAATGGAACGAACGGTGGGGGTGAGGGTGGGGGGGGGTTATTGGGGTTTGGGGGTCCACTCTTAGTGGGCTAGTCACACCTCGACTTTCTTCCAAATAATGCACATTTCATTCATAATATTATAAATACAGGCCTATAGTACATGCACATTTTTGTTTTTATGAAAAGTGTGAAATGGCTAATAAAAATAGGTAATACAAAACAATTTTGTGGTCTCCAAGGTGAATTGGTTTAGTCTTGACTTCTGGTCAAAGCCATCAGGTGCCCAATTAAAAAAAAAAAAAAAAGAAAAGAAAAAGAGGATAAACGAGCAAAAGATAAAGGTATGCAACTATGTTCTCTCTGTATGATTATTACAGTATCCATGTCATGAATTAAGGGCTAATGTTAATTGGTGGGTATAATTTTTAAGTTTGCTTTTTGCTATGATGCTTGCTATGCTTAAACAACAATAATTTGGTTTTAACTCAACAAACACGAGATCTAATTTCACCATAATATTGTGCTTTGCAACAAAACTGTTAAAAGTTATTATTTTTTCCATCAGTTGGGTTAACGTTAGGCCCTGTAATTAGCCAACGGAATTTTCAGATCTGTGTAATTATAATTTAAATCAGACTACTTTTCAAATTGTATTTCATAAACCAACATCTCAGACATTATGTCAAAACGTTACGGGGTTTCAAAAAAAAAAAAAAGACTTTCTGTTACAGAACAAGGCATTGATTTTATACATGTCCACTGTAGAGGACATCAGGACTTAATTTATCAGGCATTTTGGGAGACACAACAAGTGAATATGGAAATAAATTATACATCAATATTCCTATGAAATATTAGATATTATTATTAAAATGTTGGCAATTATTACACTTCTTTTTTCATTAAATGTTGCTCCAAGAACACATTAATATGCAAATTAGTTACAGTGTATAGATGCATTGCATTGAATGGGAATTAATAAATTACATAAAGTAAAATGGTGTATCAATTCATTCCATTATATCTTTCATAACATAGTTGAGAATCATCTTTATACAAATTTTGTTTAAAAAAATCCTGAAACCCAAAAAGTTATTGGTGATTGAAAAAAAAAAATCCCATTGTTTTTGCCTAATTCTCTTAAGTGCCATATTCTCTTAAGTGTGTTTTTCAAATGTACTAATGAAGGATTTGTGTATATAACTGTTTGTGGAAGAGGGTCTCGCCCAGGGTGTAATTCAATGTAGAACCGCCACTGTATCCATCCCATAAATACATTAAATGCAACTATCCACAGAAACTTCATTTTGAAAAAAATGTCACAGAAATGTCTATTTGTGTTTGTGTTTCTTGTCATTGTCTTCCTTATAAATGCTGGTTTGTATTGTTGAGATTGCCATGGCAGCTAATTGGATGCTGTGATTAAATAATGTCTTTGTCTGTAGAGAAACACACACGCTCACCCGTCCAGCCTGACATCTGGCAGACTCCTGTTAAGCGCAATCATGTCACTGGCCATAAGGTTGAACTGATTGATTTTAAAGAGCTCTTTCATCTTCTCCTGCTCTTCTTTGGGAATGATCACAGCCTTCCCCATTTCACCTGGTGCCTCATGGGTGCGGGACATCACTGCTGGAACACAGAAAGCAGGGTGACATATATTAGCTCCACACATTTTCTCTTATATCGGTTTGTTAGAAAAGTGTCAGCCATAACATCTAAAAAGGTGCAATTGTTCTTGCCTAAATTACCATGCCAATAATTGTTATGATAATAGGTTAATCTAACTTGTTTAGTTTCATCTTCACATTAAATCAAAATGAAATCAAAATGTATTTCCCGTATTAATTCGCAATCGTTGCCTTATTGTTTATCATTCAACAATAATCTGCTCTGCCTCTAAAAAACTATATTTTCTATTTTAGCTCACGTTACAAACCCCTCTTCAACCACCTGTCATATAGACATTAATTTTTAGCCATCCGATTAATTCTCAATGTATAAAATTAATCCTAGCCTTTCATTATTTCTTATTGAGCATCCTTTTTTCACTTGGAAGTTAATATTTGCAATTTACTTCACTACAAAAACTTTTTCATATTGACTTTAAAATAAGATGAAGAGGCTACAAATTAAAATAACTATAATATAAATTCAAGTGAATATATAAATGAACATAAATTATATTAATTAAAATGAATAATAATATAACAAATTAAAATGAAGTAACTCAGAAAAGCACAACCACACATTGCCCGTTTGACTGATATATCTTTACGGTGTGGTTTGAACTGAACACAAAGCAGATTTTCAGTGGCTCCACTGCAACTACAACCCGTCTAAACTGGCAGCAGCGTTCTGAACCATTGATCCATGTTATAGGATCTCTCAACCCAGACACCTTCTGTCCTTGAAAATTTGACTTAATACTGTTATCAAACAGAGACTACAAAGACAGCAAAGCAAATCAACATGAACACCTTCAGGCAAAAACACTCAAAATTTTTCAATCATAAATTGTGTTAATTCTCATCAGTAACAGCAACATTAGTAATCCTCATCTGAAAGCATTTATACAGTAACTGACATCATCTATAACTGTAAAGCCTTATATATGAAAACAGCCCAACAAAATATATAAAAAAAATGCATACTGTATGGATTTTTGTTCTATTATATTTGATACATCAGACTTTTCTGAATCACGTGCGATATAGGTGAATATAGAGCTCAATTCATATAAACTACTGTATCAATCAGGCGACAGAGGGCGTGTAGTAGATTTTTTCAGCAATGTTTTGATCATGCTGATCATTTAGAGGCCTTGGAAATTCGTGTATTGAATATGATACAGTAGGTTTTATTGGGTTAAGCCCACAATTAAAACTAGATGAGCCCCAGAGATAGATCCCCAGTTAAGACCTAGTCTCCTAGACGGCCACTGGGACAAGACCACAGGTACCAGTTGAGTCCTCTGCACAGTATGACTTTGCTGCAGCCTGGAATTGAGCTGCTGGTTTTGTCTGACCAGAGGAGAACTGGCCCCCCGACTGAGCCTGGTTTCTCCCAAGGTTTTTTCTCCATTCTGTCACCAAATTGAGTTTTTGTTCCTTGCTGCTGTCGCCTCTGGCTTACTTAATTGGGGACACTTCATTTCCAGCGATATCGTTGACTTGATTGCAAATGATTACACAGATACTATTTTAACTGAACTGAGCTGGATGATGACATCACTGAATTCAATGATGAACTGCCTTTTACTGAAAATTGAGTGTTTACTATTGTCCTTCTGCATTACTGACACACTATTTTCCTATTTAATAGCGTAAAGTTGCTTTGACAATCTGTATTGTTAAAAGCACTATATAAATAAGGGTGACTTGATTTGGCTTGACTGTTCTACTAAAGATGCTCTTCTAAAACACTAAAGTGGCACATGTCTGCAAGGGCTGGAAAACTAGTGAATCATTTCAAGGACTATCACCCTTCTACAGACCGCACTGCATCTGGTTACTAAGAAATTAACATTTATATAAGTAAACACAAGAACAAATTAATCACGTAAACCTTTTATTTTTTATGTTTTTTTTAGAAGGAAATCTATGCTAGGATGGGATCTATGCAAGGACAATTCTAGGCACAATTACCCCTCTTTATGCAGACTGACAGAGAACTGCACATAATAAAGTGTGCAGCAAAACACACCAACATATGAAGGAGTGCTGTGACTGCAGTATGACAAAGAGCAACTCATCAAGGTCTCTGACAATAACGGAGAGGGTGAAATTCTGCAGCACTGCTTCTTAAAGTCTCTCTTCAACCTTCACAGTATTTCAGAACACCGGGGGATTTGATACACCCTCATACACTGCTGTCTTACTTAGCTGCTTAATCCAAAAATAGCATCCATTTAGGCACAAGGACAGCCCATAATATCATGTCATTGAAATAAATCTGGAAGCATTGTCCCATTATGGACACTATCGCTCTGTCCCAAAACCTACTGAGCTGCCTCCATAAGCAGTTTTTTAAGGCATCATAGTCACAATCCTAATGCAAAAGCATTTTGGACAAATTCTATTGCAGCAATGCTTGTAGCCTTTATGGAGAAGACAACACACTGTGCTAGAATGTACTGAATCAAGTCAATAAGGTATTGAGGTTAAGGTTAAGTTAAGGCTGGAATAGATTAAAGGATTTACAGAAAAAAAAAAAAAAAACGATTTTAAAACACTATGCCACTCAGCGCTGTGACTCAGCACTAATTTGTGATGCTCTTGATATTGCATTGATCATTATGGATATGAGCTGGCTGCATCTGTGTTCTTTAATTACTTCCTATCTCCACTTTTGTGGGATTGCAGTCGCACTCATTTGTGCCCTGTTTAGTAAATCTGGCCCTGTGTGTTCCAAAATCACTGCAGAATTTCAAACATTTTTGATATCCTCTAACGGTATGGAATGGAGTCTTTACCCATCATATGGTTTTCTGTGAAATCTGTCAACTCAGACTGAACAAAATCTGCAAACTCACTCAATTGGGGCAAAACTTAAAACTTAAAACTTCAATTGGGGCAAAACTTAAAATGGAGTCTGGGAAGAGGGTGATGTATACTTAATGATGTGGCAATTAGGACGGAGAAGCAATAGTTCTCCACTGCATTTCTGCATTGATCCCAGTACAGTATTTATTTAGCAATAAGATCAAATTTCGAACCAGCCTCTGTGGTCTCTTTAAGGTGGCTGTTTAAGTGATGCATCTACTACAGCTATTAAAAGAGAGAACAACAAAACAACTGGCTGCATATTAAAGCTAAAAATAAGCCAAAGGCCATGAACAGACTAAAAGCAAAATTATCTTCCCTGGATAGGATATTTGAAGATCTGTCTCCAGTAGATGGAATTCTGAATGTAGATGGAATTCAGAATGTATACTGAAGCAGACTGAATCTATTTTTACTACACAAAGCAAAACTTTCTATTTTTGATAAAAGTAAACACACTTTCATCTCCACTCACAGGATGTTATACTTTTAAAGTGTCGCACAATGCGCAAGTTGTAAAGTAGTTCAGGTGTGAGGTCGGATTAAAGGTCTAAAATATTGTCATGCAGAATAAGCCATTAATATGCGCTTTATAAGTACTGCTAAACAGCCAATATGCTAGTAATATGTATGCTAATAAGCAACTAGTCTTACGTAGCCAGAGCTTCAGACTGACTGATGGAATAACTCTGGGAACCTTGGGTGCTTTGAATGACCAAGAACCGCCCAAGAGGCCATATGACTGACAGATAAAGCCACTGATCATGTTTTGTTTTGTGCCATGTCATGTTTAGAGGCATGGAAATGTCCCCAATAACAGACCATGTGTAAAACTCTTGGACGTTTTTTAAAAATTCTATGCTGTTAACTTTAAATATTTCACATACTTTTGAAAATCCAGTGCTTATTTGATCCTGATAAGCGCTCTTTGTCAGAGCTGTAAACACGACGGCTTTCTTCTAACAGGGGGTTTGGCATCACAGCATCTTCGTTTCTAGGTGGAACGTTTAAGAGCGCGACACACATCACCCGGAAATCCTGTATAATTTAATCAATCTGATGACAACTTCAAAAATCCCAAAGTGTTTCCAATTTTGTGTGCCAAAGACTATAGAATATATCAAAGACTACAGAATATCTTAAAGGTACTTTGGCTGTATGCTTCAGACGTTCAGCCAACGGTCCGTGTGCATGATGTCTGAGGCTGAGACTAATAAGCAAAAAGTTATTAGTTAGAATTTGTCCCCAAACTAAAGTGTTACCAAAATGTATATGTAACCATTGTGGTTAAAATTTTTGCGGCATCTGAAATGGGTCATACCACTGACGCTACCTGAGAAGTTAAAAGTAAATACACTAGAAAACGGCAGACTTTAAAAGACATGCATTTAATGCATGGACAGCGTAAGAACATGTTTAAACATCAACAATTCAGTTGCATGATAGTTTACACACATTTACTTCAACTTAATGTTGTTAAACTTATGAAGTAAACTGCAGCTATAGTGTCCAAAAAATTAAAGCGTACAGTTTAGGGTCCAGCACATGTTGTAGTTTTTTTTTTTTTTTTTTTTTTTTCAGAATCTTCATTGGTTCAAAAAAATTGTAATATTAAAATAAAGTGATGCACAGTGTAATTAAGAATATATATATACACACACAAACCCGATTCCAAAAAAGTTGGAACACTGTACAAATTATGAGTAAAAAAGGAATGGAATAATTTACAGATCTCATAAACTTATATATTATTCACAATAGAATATAGATAACATATCAAATGTTAAAAGTGAGACATTTTGAAATGTCAAGCCAAATATTGGCTCATTTTGGATTTCATGAGAGCTACACATTCCAAAAAAGTTGGGACAGGTAGCAATAAGAGTCAAGATGGGCAGAGGATCACCAATTCCCCCAATGCTGCGGCGAAAAATAGTGGAGCAATATCAGAAAGGAGTTTCTCAGAGAAAAACTGCAAAGAGTTTGAAGTTATCATCATCTACAGTGCATAATATCATCCAAAGATTCAGAGAATCTGGAACAATCTCTGTGCGTAAGGGTCAAAGCCGGCACTGCATCATATACAGGAATGCTACTGTAATGGAAATCACAACATGGGCTCAGGAATACTTCCAGAAAACATTGTCGGTGAACACAATCCAACGTGCCATTCGCCGTTGCCGGCTAAAACTCTATATGTCAAAAAAGAAGCCATATCTAAACATGATCCAGAAGCGCAGGCATTTTCTCTGGGCCAAGGCTCATTTAAAATGGACTGTGGCAAAGTGAAAAACTGTTCTATGGTCAGACGAATCAAAATTTGAAGTTCTTTTTGGAAAACTGGGACGCCATATCATGCGGACTAAAGAGGACAAGGACAACCGAAGTTGTTATCAGCACTCAGTTCAGAAGCCTGCATCTCTGATGGTATGGGGTTGCAAGAGTGCGTGTGGCATGGGCAGCTTACACATCTGGAAAGGCACCATCAATGCAGAAAGGTATATCCAAGTTCTAGAACAACATATGCTCCCATCCAGATGTCGTCTCTTTCAGGGAAGACCTTTCATTTTCAACATGACAATGCCAGACCACATACTGAATCAATTATAACATCATGGCTGCATAGAAGAAGGATCCGGGTACTGAAATGGCCAGCCTGCAGTCCAGATCTTTCACCCACAGAAAACATTTGGCGCATCATAAAGAGGAAGATGTGACAAAGAAGACCTAAGACAGTTGAGCAACTAGAAGCCTGTATTAGACAAGAATGGGACAACATTCCTATTCCTAAACTTGAGCAACTTGTCTCCTCAGTCCCCAGACGTTTGCAGACTGTTATAAAAAGAAGAGGGGATGCCACACAGTGGTAAACATGGCATTGTCCCAACTTTTTTGAGATGTGTTGATGCCATGAAATTTAAAATCAACTTATTTTTCCCCTTAAAATAATACATTTTCTCAGTTTAAACATTTGATATGTCATCTATGTTGTATTCTGAATAAAATATTGAAATTTGAAACTTCCACATCATTGCATTCTGTTTTTATTCACAATTTGTACAGTGTCCCAACTTTTTTTGGAATCAGGTTTGTACATTTTGAAAAAAATAAATAAATAATAATATATATATATATATATATATATATATATATACAGTATATATATATATATATATATATATATATATATATATATATATATATATATATTATTTTCTTTTTTCAAAATGTATGATTGTTTAGATATTCTATCGTGAGATACAGAAAGTTAATTGTTAAAAAAAAAATCAAATTAAGAGGACATGAATTTGCTGTCAAACGTCGATCATAAAGGCAAAAATGAGGCTGCTGTCCCCACTAATGTCAGAATCAATATGTTTGTTTTGTTTTGTTTGTTCATTTACAGAATGTTCTGCATTATGAAATAGTATTAACTATGGTTTAAATGCCAGAGGAAGTGGAATTTTTCTTCACATTTATTATATTAGGCAAAATATGGAAAGATTCACATCAGAAGATCACTGAAGTACTATGGCAATTACATTTTATATCTAAGATATTTGCTAGCCAATAAAGTTAAACTCTATAATTAACTAAATATTTAGGGAAATTAATATGTAATAAGAAATCAGGTAAAGAGACAAAGATGATAATTAACAAGCAATTATGGATCCAAAACCATTATAGTGCACTTTGGTATATGCACTGTATATGTGTGTTGCTGAGATGTATGAAATTCTCTGCTTGAAAATGAACTTCCAAGTTTTGTGTTAGATCATTAACTTTTAGGTAACCACTCCTGACCATCAGGGCTGAGCTAATCACTGGCAATGACCTCAATAAGAGAAGATCTTCAAACTGGCTGGACCTCATAAAAAAACGATCTAGCATAAATAGCCAACAGACTGCAGTGCTTCTAAGCCCATGCTCTTTCAGCACTGTGGCTGCTTAGGCCTCATCTGACTGTTTAATACCCTAATAGCTTTTTGCCATTATTAAATCTTGGATGCATGGATACAGATAATATTTCAGACAGACACTGGCTTCCTGTTTGTCCACTTTATTAGAGGCAACAAGCAGACCACCGAATCTAAATCCATAACAAGGATTTGATGTACTTGTGCTCTAAAGAAATCACAGTCGAGAAATAATGTGATTATGGTTTTTGGTGGACCACATCTAAACCTGAAAGCAGCTTATGGTACAAGTTAAACCTGTTTACCAGGCAAAGCGTTGAAGTGAGGACAAGGACCTGATAGTGCTTGGATTAAAAAGTTGGAAATGGGCAGCTAGTGAGCACTTCAAGAGACAAGAGAGACAAGACACTATAGTGTCTTTTCTCTCTTTTCTCTTGAAGTGCCAGCTAGAACAATTCACTTCATTCTGAAATAGGAAAAGAAACAGAACAAAATATACACATAACCTGTAATATTCAAGTTCACCACAGGCATGACTATTCTTATTTCTAAGAGTTTCCAACAGTTGGACTGATAAAAAAGTCCAATCCCAAATGAAAAGTGCACTTACTGCATGACGTGGAGGCGCCGGCGTGATTTACTGCCATTTCCCCCCACCCAATAACACGGTCATTTTTGCTCAGATAAGAGTAATACATCATTCATCACCCTGTAAAAGGTTTACTTTTATTTGTGTACATTTACAATATCAACAAAATATTGTGCTTTTGCAAATTAAAGACATCAAACAGGATGTGCTTTCTGCCACTTGTCTCCATGAACTGGAGCGCGTCACAAAAATAAATTGAAACATAGCGTATAGGGTGCTTGCCTCAATGACATGAGAAATATATCTATAGAGATATAGATTATTACTATCCCAACTCAATCCGAGCAGCCCTTAGGCATCTTCAAGAACTGGCTAAAAAACACATCTCTTCCATCTTTATTTGACCCTCTAACTCTTGCACTCTCTATTGTAATTCTATTCTAAAAAATAAAATAAAAAAACAGCTTCTATAATCCTTTTGTATTCTATCTATTTGTTTTCTTTTTCTTTATTATAAAATTGACAAAAGCAAGAAAGGCCTCTAAAACATATTTTTTGCATTATTGACACTATTTTCCTAATTAATGCTGTACAGTTGCTTTGACACAATCTGTATTGTTAAAAGCGCTATATAAATACAGGTGACTTGACTTGACACTAGCTTGCTCTATTCTTCTACTGAAAGAAAAAAAACACTAGTTTATTAATAAATAATTAAAATATCTCCTTATTATTTCTTTTCCCCAACACATTCATACTCATTATTTTTACCGGTGCTTTGCCACAAGCTTTATACTCGCACTTGAACGCAGAATAAGCTAGCCTATATAGGATACATTATGATACATATTTAAGTAATTAAAATGAATATAAACGTGATTAGTCGGCTTAAATTAATGACTAGAAAAAACTTTAGTAGGGGCAGCCCTAGTTTTAATCCAGTTCTCCTTTCTTCTATAACTATTCCAGCTGCACTGAAGGCACACTCGCTGCTGCTGGCGGGGACACTTAACACTGTGCAAGTGTTATCTTTTCCATCATCTTAATTGATGGACGTCTAAAATATAAAAAGGAGAAGGCTAAAACAAACCTGATGCACAGCCTGCCTGTGAGCTGTGACCTGAAAATTGGCCCAAAGCCCGGCTCTTAGGGCATAAATAAGACGGGCCCCATTAAGCTCAGGTTGAAATGCAGGGCTCTATCCGCGAGCAGGGATTCAACATAGTTATCGCATCTGCACAGGTGCACAATAGGTAGAAAGTATGAAGAGTGGACACCTGCACCCCTGCAGGTAAATAATACAACTTTGTGTTCTGTTAAATGGTCAGACTCACCTCTGAGCGCAGGCAGGAGTGAGTGGTCCTTCTTGTTGTCGCATTTGTTGCACTCACTGAAGTACAGCAGCAGGAAGACGTCCACTAGCACCCAGACCAGAGAGGTGGTCAGCACCACCTTACAGTACACAAAGCGTCTCATGAGCCCCTGCTGGCGTCAGGACCCCACAGATGGACAGATGAGAGGGACACAGGAGATGGGGAAGGGAGCAATGTGACAGGACACACGCTGAGACGTCATCCCACTGAAGGATAACAAGAAAGACATAAATATTAGTTGGATCCTTCTTTGCCAAACAGAGGCAGATACACTATTCATTCAGCCTTTAGAAAAGATTCATACCAAAACATTAAACTGAGTTAAAGACTAAGTCTGAACAGTATAACAGGCAGGTCTGATATAAACCCTGATTATCTGTTCAAAGTCATTTATCTACTCATTGTAAAAGTCGGATGTTTAAAAAACTACTCTCATACAAATAACTTTCACCTATAGAGTGTGCAAGTAGTATATAAATGCAAATACTTGTAGCCATGAAAGTTCGATTTCACAGATTGTTGTGTTCAGAATTCAAAAAGCACTGCATGTTTTGCAATTTGCATTCTGATTTCTCTCTGGTGAACTATTACAGGGGTCAAGATTTGGCTGGTTAACCTACTGAAAGATGCTGTAACTACTATGGCCTTTCATCTCTATCTATGGCCTTTCAAAACTTTGGCTTCTGAGTGCCATTACATAATAATAATAATAATAATAATAATAATAATAATAATAATGCTGATACATCTGTCTACCTAAGTAATATTGCAATTGGATTTAAAAGTAATTATATCACCCCTTGTACTTAAGTTGGTTACCACCACAGTAACACTGCCTCTACCTACATTTTTGCAAAACTCCAAAAACATAAAAATTCATTAAAGTTTCCTGCTGAAAAGGACATTAGAGGCAGTAAAAAACCAACAAGGTTTAATCTTTTCGCTATAATTTATAATTACAAGTGCAGATTTGTGCAGAGTATCACTTTTACCATAGTGCATGATTTGTAAATGAATACATTTTGACATCTGCATTACATATGTACAGCTGTGCTCCATACAGTATGTACAGCTTTTCTGACATAGAAAACTTGCTCGGTAGCTCACCTGGTACAGCATAAACCTTTTAGAGGCACTTATGGGACATTTAATTTCTGAACTGCTGGGATACGTTCAACATCTAACGGTTAAAAGTTGATAGGTTTCATATTGTTTCAAATAAAACAGAATGTGCTTTTAGCTTTACTGGACATTTCTCTTTGAAAGCATTCTGAAATGTGAGAGAAGCAATTTAATATTATAATAATAACAGGCATGTATTTCCAAATAGTCAGAGAATGAATATTCTTAAATGTTTGACAACACACCATGTCTGCCAGTGCAGCTTCACAAGATACAAGCTACCCATCATGTATTGTACCAACAATCTACCCCAGCTAATATGACAAAGAACAAAAAAAACAGATTATATAAAAAGATAACAATGGAAGCCTGTTTTCCGCCAATGAAAAAAAAAAAAAAAAAAAAAAAAACAATAAATAAAAAAAAGGTTATTGTGACTTTGTATCTCACAATTCTTATTTTTATTCACCGAATTATGTGATATAGACCCGCAATTGTGAGTTATACTGTCAGAATTGCGAGATTACTTTTTTTCTCAGAATTGCGTGATATAAACTCACAATTGCGAGTTATAAAGTCAGAATTGTGAGATATAAAGTCACAATTGCGAGAGAAAAATAATTCTGACTTTATAATTCGCAATTGCAAGTTTATATCTCACAATTCTGTGACAAAAAGTCACAATTGCGAGATATAAATTTGCAATTGCGAGAAAAGTCAGAACTGCGCAATTGTGACTATCTCGCAATTCTGACTTTATAACTCGCAACTGTAAGTTTATATCACGCAATTCTGAGAAAAAGTCAGAATTGTGATTTTATATCTCACAATTCTGACTGTATAACTCACAACTGAAAGTTTATATCTCAGAATTCTGTGAAAAAAGTCTGAATTGTGAGAAATTATGTTTTATTAACAAGGTTTGGGAGGAGCGTGTCAGATACTTAGCCTAATTAGCAAAGGAGGAGTGCACTTAAGTTAATCAACACCATGGTATAAATACAGCTGACATACCTGTATTCATTGACGGTTTATCAGCATCCCTCCTCCGCCCCATCTCTTCACTTCGAATTCATATTACACTTATACGGGGGGTATTCTAGGTTCGGGCTTTTCCCGAGCTCGGTGCCCTTCCCCGGACAGCATGCCAAATATGCATTACCATACTTCAGCTAATTATATGTAAGCGTGAACTCGTGAAAAAAAGTCAATTGCATAATATAAACTCACAATTGTGAGTTAACATCCAAATTTTAGAGGGAAAAAAGACTGATATGTTTTTTATAACTTGCAATTGCAAGTTTGTATCACGCAATTATGAGGAAAGAAAAGTCAGAATTGTGATTTTGTATCATGCAATTATGAGAATTGTGAGATAAAAAGTCGCAATTACATTTTATGTATTTTATTCAGTGGCGGAAACGGGCTTCCATTGCACAAATTAAATTGGACTTTGTAATGAAATCATGTGTGTGAATCTCATATACAGTGAATTGGTTCGACTTAAAACAGTAAACATCTTTAAACTTTGCTTGGACTCCAAATTAGACTTGCACAGCACACAGCTAAATATATGGTGTCACGGTGCAGGGTGCCTTCTCAGCTTCCCCTGCGGTCTGTGTTGTCCTGTCGGTTCGGTAGCTCGTGGTCTGGGCAATCAGCGCTGATCGTGGTGGGGGTGCGCAGATCACGAGCTGAGTCTTCCCCACCTGTCGCTCGTTCCCCAGCTCCCTTATATGTCTCTGCCTCTCTGTCTGTCATCGTGAGTAGATTGTTTTTGTCTTTGCCCGTGGTTTGTGTGGTGTCTACTGCATTCTCACCTTCTGTTTTCCCGTCTAAGGATCCGTAGTTCGGAGATCCGGCAGCGCGAGTGGTCCGCAGTGTGCCGGCCAGCTCGGAGATCTCTGTGTGCGCCAGAGCATTTGATTATTGTTTATGTTATTTTGTGTTTTGTGGCGAGAATAAAGATTCTCCTTTTCCCTACTCTGCATCTGAGTCCTCTGTCTAGCCCGCACCCTGACAGAATCTACTCACCAAAGAATGGATTCAGCAGAGGAGACGGAGCTGCGCCGAGCTCTCCTGCAGCAAGGCTCTCTACTGGGTCGTCAGCAGGAGGAAATCGCGGCTTCTCGGCGCGCTTACTCAGAGATCTCTCTCCAACTCAACCAGCTAGCAGAACGGCTTGACCAGCTGCAGGCCAGCCCTTCAGCAGCCCCGTCTGTCCCCACCCGCTCCTCGCCACGCGGAACCGCGACTTAATCCGCCCGCGCTCCATACTCGGGTGAGCCCAACTCATGTCGGTCATTTCTGTCCCAGTGCTCGCTAACTTTCACTCTCCAGCCTTCCTGTTTTCCCACGGAGCAATCCAGGGTAGCGTTCGTCATCACTCTCTTAGTGGGTCAAGCGAGAGAGTGGGGAACGGCTATGTGGGACAGCAAGCATGACTGTTGTGTGTCGTTTGAGGCATTCTCGAAGGAGCTGCGCAAGGTATTTGATCGCTCGGCACGCGGGATTGAAGCAGCACGAGCATTGTCGCTGCTTCTGCAGGGAGAGCAGTCGGTGTCTGGTTACTCCATTCAGTTCCGCACGCTCGCCACGTCCTGCGGCTGGAATGAGAAGGCACTCTGGGATCACTTCCTCCACGGCCTGGCTGAGCATGTGAAGGACGAGATATATTCTCTGGAGCTGCCTTCTGGCTTGGATGAGCTTATCGACCTCGCCATTCGGGTCGACGACCGGATTACTCTCCGTTCTCGGCACCGAAGAGAGGGGATTCCCCATGAACACCTCACCGGGGTCGCGTGTGGAGCAGCATGTGACACGATATCTCAACGCCGCATCCTCCCGGAGGAGGAGCCTATGCAGATCGGGAGAGCACGGCTGACCATAGGAGAGCGACGCCGTCGCCTGGAGAATCAGCTGTGTCTTTACTGCGGTGAGGCGGGTCATGTGGTAGCGGCGTGCCCTGTGGCAGGACGACGCTTTTCACGCAAGGGAGAGCGCAGGGTGAGCGTCACTACTACTCGACTGCCACCTGGTGGCCGTTCAGAATTTCAAGCTTCAGTACAGTTTGGGGGGAGCTGTTTTCCAGGTTTCGGCATTGATTGACTCTGGAGCGGAGGGTGACTTCATGGATTCCAGATTGGCAACAAGTCTGGGGATTTCGGCCGTCGCGCTGGCCGAACCTATTTCTGCCAGGACCCTTTGTGGCACCCATCTCACTAATATTACCCACACCACCCCGTTTGTCACACTGACTTTATCTGGTAATCATGCGGAGGAGATTAAATTTCACCTTATTCACTCGCCCACCGCTCCAGTGGTGTTGGGTCACACCTGGCTGGTTAAACATAACCCTCATATTGATTGGGCCCGTGGTTCTATTTTGGCGTGGAGCCCTTTCTGTTTAGCTCAGTGTTTGGGTGCTGCATTTTCCCCAGTCTTGCCTCATTCTGTGTTGCAGGAGGAGCTGGTTAACCTGGCAGATGTACCGGAGGCTTACCATGATTTGAGAGCGGTTTTCAGTAAGTCCCGAGCTTCATCTCTGCCTCAGCACCGCCCGTACGACTGTGCGATTGACCTGTTGCCAGGCACTTCTCCACCTAAGGGGCATCTTTACTCTCTGTCGGGTCCGGAGAGGGAGGCCATGGAGAGGTATATACATGATTCTCTGGTAGCAGGCATTATCCGTCCCTCTTCCTCTCCAGCCGGGGCGGGGTTCTTCTTCGTGGAGAAGAAGGATGGATCGTTGCGCCCCTGTATTGACTATCGGGGGTTGAATGACATCACGGTAAAGAATCGTTATCCTTTACCATTGATGTCATCAGCCTTCGAGCTCCTTCAGGGGGCAACCATCTTTACGAAGTTGGACCTTCGCAGTGTTTATCACTTGGTTCGGATTAGGGAGGGGGGACGAATGGAAGACCGCCTTTAACACCCATACGGGGCATTTTGAGTATTTAGTTATGCCGTTTGGGCTTTCCAACTCCCCGGCGGTCTTTCAGGCACTCGTCAACGACGTGCTCCGAGACATGGCCGATCGGTTTGTGTTTTGTTTACATCGATGACATCCTGATCTTCTCCCAGAACGAGCGTGATCATGTCCAGCACGTCAGGCGAGTGCTCCAGCGGCTGCTGGAGAATCGTTTATTCGTTAAGTTGGAGAAGTGTGAGTTTCACGCACAGTCGGTTCCGTTCCTGGGATTTATTCTCTCGTCTGAGGGTATCCGAATGGATCTCGCCAAGGTAAAGGCAGTTGCTGATTGGCCCACCCCAGATAGTCGTAGAGCGGTCCAGCGCTTTCTGGGGTTTGCCAATTTTTACAGCCGGTTCATTCGGAACTTTAGCCAGATCGCCCTTCCTCTGACTGATCTCACCTCCACAAAGAAACGATTCTGTTGGTCGTCGCAGGCCCAAGCTGCGTTTGAGAACCTTAAGAGTCTATTTATTTCGGCCCCTATTTTAACGACCCCTGACCCATCTCGTCAGTTCATTGTGGAGGTGGATGCGTCGGAGGTGGGGGTTGGGGCAGTTTTTGTCTCAAAGATCATCTTCGGACGAGAAAATACATCCCTGCGCATTCTTTTCTCATCGTTTAAACCCCCACGGAACGGAACTATGACATCGGGAATAGGGAGTTACTAGCTGTCAAGCTGGCGCTGGAGGAGTGGCGGCACTGGTTAGAGGGGAGCGCGATTTCCGTTTATCGTTTGGACTGATCATAAAAAATCTGGAGTACATTCGCACCGCCAAGAGAATAAATTCTAGGCAGGCTCGCTGGGCATTATTTTTTGGACGTTTCAGGTTTACCATTTCTTATCGCCCCGGCTCTAAGAATGGTAAGCCTGACGCGCTGTCGCGGGTTTTTGAGGCGGAGGCTAGACCCACCCTCCCTGTGGCCATTTTGCATCCCGAACGGGTTGTGGCTGCGGTCGCCTGGGGTGTGGAGTCCAAGGTCCGCACCGCACTGCGCGACGCTTCTGTTCCCACTGGATGCCCAGAGGGTCTGCTCTTCGTACCGGAATCAGTCCGAACTAGCGTACTACAGTGGGGCCACTCTTCTAGTCTAGCTTGCCACCCTGGAGCAACTCGTACTTTTAGGTTAATCAAGCAGCGGTTTTGGTGGCCGTCCGTGGCGCAGGATGCTCGAAGGTTTGTGTCGGCCTGTCCTATTTGTGCTACGGGTAAGGGATCCAATCGACCCCCAGCAGGGCTACTCCAGCCGTTGTCGGTCCCTTCGCGGCCCTGGTCACACATAGCGATGGACTTTGTTACTGGCTTGCCTCCGTCTAGTGGCAGGACGGTAGTTCTCACTGTGGGTGGACAGGTTCTCAAAGGCGGTCCATTTTATTCCCCTCCCCAAATTGCCGTCAGCGAGGGAGACAGCGACTATTGTCTTAGATCACGTTTTCCGGATTCATGGCCTCCCAGTGAACGTGGTTTCTGACAGGGGTCCCCAGTTTGTGTCTAGGTTTTGGACAGAGTTCTGTCGACAGCTGGGAGCGACTGCGAGCCTATCCTCCGGATATCACCCGCAGACCAATGGTCAGGCCGAGCGTGCCAACCAGGATTTGGAGAGAGTTCTGCGCTGTGTGGCGTCTGCTGAACCGTCATCTTGGAGTTCCAGGTTGACCATGGTAGAGTATGCGCATAACTCCCTCCCGGTCTCATCTACGGGTTTGTCTCCCTTCCAGTGCTGTTTAGGCTACCAGCCACCTTTATTCCCCTCTCAAGAATCCGATGCCGTTGTTCCCTCCGCGCATGCGTTTATTCAGAGATGCCTCCGTACTTGGAGGATCGCCAGAGAAGCCCTCACTCGGACTGGCGAGAGGAACAAGGCATCGGCGGACCGTCATCGTACTAAGCCCCCACTTTACGTGTGTGGTCAGAGAGTCTGGTTGTCTACTAAGGACATTAACTTCAGACTGCCCTCACGTAAACTGGGACCCACATTTGTTGGACCGTTTATTATTGCCAAGGTGCTTAGTCCGGTGTCAGTGCGGCTCAAATTGCCCCCTCAGTTTAGAAGGATCCACCCGGTTTTCCATGTTTCAAAGATCAAACCCGCCTTTCGCTCCCCCCTTCAGCCCCTGACCTCTGCCCCTCCGCCCCTCCGCCTCCTAGGCTCATCGAGGGGTCGCCAGCCTATACTGTACAGCGGCTCATTGATGTGAGGCGTAGGGGTAGAGGTCATCAATATCTGGTAGACTGGGAGGGTTATGGTCCGGAGGAGAGATGCTGGATTCCGGCTCGCGATATTCTGGATCGCGCTCTCTCATTGATCAATTTCATCAACGTCATGGTGAGTCCTCCGGGGACGCCAGGAGGCGTCCCTGAGGTGGGGGGTACTGTCACGGTGCAGGGTGCCTTCTCAGCTTCCCCTGCGGTCTGTGTTGTCCTGTCGGTTCGGTAGCTCGTGGTCTGGGCAATCAGCGCTGATCGTGGTGGGGGGTGCGCAGATCACGAGCTGAGTCTTCCCCACCTGTCGCTCGTTCCCCAGCTCCCTTATATGTCTCTGCCTCTCTGTCTGTCATCGTGAGTAGATTGTTTTGTCTTTGCCCGTGGTTTGTTTGGTGTCTACTGCATTCTCACCTTCTGTTTTCCCCGTCTAAGGATCCGTAGTTCGGAGATCCGGCAGCGCGAGTGGTCCGCAGTGTGCCGGCCAGCTCGGAGATCTCTGTGTGCGCCAGAGCATTTGATTATTGTTTATGTTATTTTGTGTTTTGTGGCGAGAATAAAGATTCTCCTTTTCCCTACTCTGCATCTGAGTCCTCTGTCTAGCCCGCACCCTGACATATGGAAGGTTTATAAAAGAGTTCATTATATTTGATTATTACCTCAGGTAGCTTAGCTGTAAAGTAGCAAACCCTTTGTTATAAACAACAGCAATGTAGCATTTAGTTGCGCTTCACCACTTAATGGGTGGGGAAAAAAACACTAGAAACTAAACTAGTTTGAAGACAGCTCAGCTATTATTAAAAAATTGTATATTATTTTCATTTTTGTAATTAATTTTTTTTACAACTTTTATGTCTCTGGTGCAAGTGAGGGATATGACACAATAAGATCACTCCTGTTATACTGTACAAAGTGCTTATCTCGTTCTCTCTGTTCCTCCCTCCCCCTTCTTTAGGCTCTATCCTGCAGTCTGGAAACAGTACACTCGCTCCAGACTGTCTGTCCTTTTCCTCCAGGGAATGCATGGACAGCACACAGTGAACACAAACTCCAGAATCCATTCTATATATACTCAAAAGCACAAGCTAAGAATGAACACTGGAAAGAGTAAAATTAAAAGCTATCAAACAAACACAGACATGTAAAGAACAGATGCTTTCACAGCACTAAGACATGTTTATGGATATGTTAAAGGAATAGTTCATCTTCAAAATACAGTAGGACAGCATCTGTGATGTATGGTCGATTACCAAAGAAAATTATTTGCATTTGGCCCTCAGTTTTCTAAAAAATAAACAACAACCATGTTTGCAGTAATACACTTAATTTAAAGTCTGGACAAGAAATTCCAGACGGTTAAAACAGAAATCTGCAGCTTGTTAAAGTGCTTACATCAATTATTTAGTGTTGCAGAAAAGT